>NC_091813.1:1662065-1682065 GCF_041296235.1 Equus asinus | reverse complement strand
GCGCGGCGCGCGCCTCGACGGAGGGAGCACGGGCTCGCGGGAAGGCTCCCGGGGACGGCCTCGGGCGCGGACGGGCCACCAGGAAAACACACGCGGGATCCCACCGCCAACGACACGCGAGGGCGGTCCCACGACGCCTGGGACGCCGGCCGGCCTCAGCCACCCCTCGGCCTCCCGCGGGCCCGGCCCCACCGCCGGGGCCTACGTGAGGCGCCCCCGCCGCCGGGGGCCGCCCCGTCCACCCAGCCACCCGTCTGCCTGTCTGGTCTGCTCCGGGGCCCACGTCCCGAGGGAACGCGCCCGAGAGCGGCGGCGGCCCCCACCCATGCCCGCACGCCACCACCGGCTGCGGCTCGGGACGGGAGCGAGCGGAGAGCCAGCCGCTCGCGGCGGGGCGGAGCCCGGACGGGGCCGGGCCCTCTCCCCGCCCCAGCGCGCGACGGGAGAACCACGCGCACGCTCGCGCACACGCGCGGCCCCACGCCCGACGACGGCCCGGCCGGGCGTGACCCTCCCCCGACTCGGAGGGGGGAGGCGCCGGCCGCGGTAGGCAAAGAGCAGCTCTGCCCACGCGCCACGGTGGTGGCGTCCGTGGCTACTACGCGCAAAGGAGGGGCGGCAGCTGGGGGGTCCGGTACCCCAAGGCACCCTCTCGGATCGCTAGAGAAGGCTTTCTCACCGAGGGCGTGTCGCCCCCGCCCATCGTCCGCCATCGGGCCCACCAAGGCGCTTACAGACACCATGGCCACGCAATGCAGGAGGGGTCTGCGGTAGAGGTAAGGCCTAGAGCAAGTCGGAGCGTCCGTGGTCAGGGCCGCGAGCCCGCGCTGCCCCGGGCTCGCCATCTCTGGCCACACTGGGCTTAGCTAGGGATCTACAAGGCCCCTGTGCGGCTCCCAAGTCAGTGCCTCCCCTCAGGCCGAGAGACCAAGGGAGGCAGAGACTGGGACGGAGGTGCCGATCAAACAGCACCTCCCAACCAAAGAGCCAGCGCCACGCCGCTGGCTCGGCCCGCCACGGTCACTCCCACACCCGCGGGGAAACCCCAGCAAGGGGAACGCGCGGGCACGCGCCCGAGCCTGCCCGCCCCCACACGGCACGCCGTGGGGGGCGACGAGGCACCCGTCCCCCCCGAGGGGGACGAGGGGCACGCCTCCCTTACCGACTCGACCCCCCCGCTCCTCAGACACACCAGCGCAGTGGTTACCTGAGGAGGCCGACGGGAACAGGGAACGACACCGCCACTCGGCCTCGGGCGCCTGAGGGACGACCTGGAACGCTCCAGGGGCACCGCCAACGGCCTGGGGAACGCGCTCACGCGCCCGGGAAGGCGCGCGGCGCGGCGGCAACACGGCCCGCCCCACCGCGGGGAGGGCCGCCCGCGAGACACAGCCAAGAGGCACAGGCAGAGCATCCGCCGCGTCACGGAGACCCCGACACCGCCCACGCCACGAGGCACGGGGCGGGGGAGCGAGGTCGGGCCGGATTCCGCACCCCTGCCGCCTCCCACACGCCACTCGCAGCGGGGGAGAACGGGCGAGGGGACCCGCGGGCAGAGCGAGAAGAGCGGTCCCGTTCGCCATGAACGTCCGTCCCTCGTCTGGCACAGCTTAGGCCCGGCCCGGGAGAGCACAGCATCACCACATCGGTCGGCAGCATAACGCGAGGGACCCCCGAGCAAGGGAAGGCCGGCGAGGACAGCGAGCGGAGGAGCCTGCTTCAGCCTCACCGACCCCTCTCCTCCTCCAGCAAGCGCGGGCGACGACCCCAGGACGAGAACGCCTGACACGCACTGGCACGGAGCCGGTGGGATGGGGTAAGTCGCGACCGCACCCGGGTGCCGGCGGCAGGGAGTGCACGTGGTAGAGGACCCCGCGCCCCTAACCCCGCCGCCCTCGGGTACCAGAGACCGGAGGTGGCACCACGGTCGTGGGGGCGCCTGGAACGCACAAGAGCCGGCGCGCAGGCCCCAGCGGGCGGCTCAAGCGGCGGGGGTGGAAACGGGCGTCCGGTTCTCGGCCAGAGCCCGGAGCCCTCCCCGCACACGCATCCAGGCACCCGGAAGCTCTCGGGCGACTGTCACCCGAGGAGAGCGTGTCAGCACTTATCCGGCGGCACAAAACCACCCATTCGGGGGCAAGAATCGCCGCGCCCGGAGACGGGGCCCACCCACGGATCACCAGGGGAACCCCTGGATCACGGCCACGGCCACCAGACCCCAAGCACGACCCCATCGCCACCAGGCCCGGAGCTCCCGGGGCCATCTGGTCGACCCCAGAAGCGTGGCGGCAGGGGGAGCCGGGGACAGCCTCCCCGGGCCGCCCGCGCGGGCCGGGACCGGTCGGTCCCTCCCTCTGAGTCGCCGGGTCAGGACTTAGAAAAGAATTCCGCGGAGGTGCCTCCGGCGACCGGGCCCGGGGCGGGACCGTGGCTCCCGTCCCTCAGCCGGGGCTCCACCTACGCCTCGAGCCGGCCCCCTCCCGCCTCCGGACAAAGACGCGACCCGCGAAACTCGGAGAGAGAAGTCCGGTCCGACGGCCCGGACCCACCCCGGGCACGCGTCCGGGCCGGGGACGCCCTCCCCGGCCCGCCCTCGAGGGCTCCCGGGGCCAGTCCACGCTCTTCTCCAGGGCGGGACTTGGAAAAAAAACTGCCACGGAGGAGGAGGCATCCGAGGACCGGGCCCGGTCCCCACCGCCAGAGCCGGTCGACTCGGAAGACCAGTGGGGAAAAGGCCAGCCCGGCGGCCGAGCCCGTCGCGCCCTCCACGGGCCTCCCCCGCAAGGCCCCGGCCGGTCGCCCACCTCTGGAGCGGGGCGCGGAAAGGGGATCGGCGACGCGGAAGGCCCGACCACCGGGCCGCCCTCGGGACGACGGCCGGGCACGGGACGAGCTCCCTCGCCCGTTCCCCCGCGGCGGCCCCCCACCCCCTCCCGGGGACGGAGGGGCACCGGCGGCTGCTGGTCGACCCGTCCGGGAGGCCCCACACCCCGGCCGGCACCGGGCGGCGCGGCGACAGCCACCTCCCTCAGTAGCCTGCACCTCCAATCTCCGGCGAGCGGGCGTCGCGCTCACGCCCCGGCGCCACCGGGCCAGATCCCGCCAGCGACGCCGGCCTCCCGGGACTCTGCCTCGGTCACCGCGGCCGAGTCCCGTCCCTTGGCCCGCGTCGCCGGAGCTCCGGAGGAAAGAGACGATATAAAAGCGGCCGCCAGGTGGCACCCGGCGACCGACGACCGCCTCAGCGGGACGGAGCCGGAGCGCGGGCCCGCCGGGGAGCACAGCCGGGCCGCCGGGCCGCCCGATCCCGTCCCGGAGCCCCCTCGGACCCAGCCTCCCGGCCCAGTGCGGCCCCGGGGCGTCCGCCCGCGGGCTCCCGGCCGCCAAGGCGCAGCCCCAGCCGCAGGAGGGGGACTCGGAAAAGGTTTCTCGGGCGATCACCGGGAAGGGGAAGGGGAGAGTTCCCCCCAGAGAGGCCAGGGGGCGGCCCGGGCCGGGCTGGGCCGGTGCGGCCGGGAGGCCGCCGCTTCCCGGAGCGGCTGGAGCGCCCCCGGGGTTCCCGGGAGGACTTAGAAAATCAGGGCGGGCGGGGACGGTCAAACCGAAACCAGGCACGTCATCCGAGAAGGACCGTGATGACGGGAGGAGGAAAGCTTTCCAGTCCAGAGGGCCTGTCGAAGGCAGGCGGAGAGTCTACCCGCAGAAACTGACGAAGATGGGCAAAAGAAGCTAGCTCAGGCGCCGACATTTAAGGAAATAAAAAAAAAAAAGCACGAGGGCGTGGAGAAATGGGGAAAAATCAACACTGAGAAATCTACCCTCTGAAACCGACGAAGATGGGCAACAGGGGCTAGCTCAGGTGGCAATTTTTAAGGAAAAATGAAAGGAAGTGCGTGGAGACCTGGGGAAAAAGCAACACGGAGAAATCTACCCTCTAGAACTGAGAAAGAAGCGCAACAGAGGCTAGCTCAGGTGGCAATCTTTAAGCAAAAAAAATAAGATAAAAAAATACAATGGCGAGGAGACCCGGTGAAAAAGCAACCCTGAAAAAGGTACCCTCTGAAACTGAGGAAGCAGGGCAACAGTGCCTAGCTCAGGTGACAATCTTTAAGCAAAAGAAACACACATGGGCGTGGGGAGCTGGCGAAAAGGCAACACTGAGAAATCCACCCTCTGAAACGGACGAAGATGGGCAACAGAGGCTAGCTCAGGTGGCAATCGTTAAGCAAAAGAAACACACAAGGGCGTGGAGACCTGGGGAAAAAGCAACACGGAGAAATCCACCCTCTGAAACTGAGGAAGATGGGCAAGAGAGGCTACCTCAGGTGGCAATCCTTAAGCAAAAACAAAGCACAAAGGCGTGGAGCCCTGGGGACAAAGCAACCCTGAAATATCTACCCTCTGAAACTGAGGAACATGGGCAAGAGAGGCTAGCTCAGGTGGCACTCGTTAAGCAAAAACAAAACACAAAGGCGTGGAGACCTGGGGAAAAAGCAACCCTGAAATATCTACCCTCTGAAACTGAGGAAGATGGGCAAGAGAGGCTGGCTTCAGGTGGCAAACGTTAAGCAAAAGAAACACACAAGGGCGTGGAGACCTGGGGAAACAGCAACACGGAGATATCGACCCTCTGAAACTCAGGAAGATGGGCAAGAGAGGCTAGCTCAGGTGGCAATCGTTAAGCAAAAACAAAACCCAAAGGCGTGGAGACCTGGGGAAAAAGCAACCCTGAAATATCTACCCTCTGAAACTGAGGAAGATGGGCAAGAGAGGCTGGCTTCAGGTGGCAATCTTTAAGCAAAAGAAACACACAAGGGCGTGGGGAGCTGGGGAAAAGGCAACACTGAGAAATCCACCCTCTGAAACGGACGAAGATGGGCAACAGAGGCTAGCTCAGGTGGCAATCGTTAAGCAAAAGAAACACACAAGGGCGTGGAGGCCTGGGGAAAAAGCAACACGGAGAAATCCACCCTCTGAAACTGAGGGACATGGGCAAAAGAAGCTAGCTCAGGTTGCAACCTTTAAGCAGAAAAAAAACACAAGGGCGTGCAGACCTGGCAAAAAAGCAACAGTGAGAAATCTACCCTCTGAAACCGACGAAGATGGACAACAGAGGCTAGCTCAGGTGGCAATTTTTAAGGAAAAATAAAAGGAAGTGCGTGGAGACCTGGGGAAAAAGCAACACGGAGAAATCTACCCTCTAGAACTGAGAAAGAAGCGCAACAGAGGCTAGCTCAGGTGGCAATCTTTAAGCAAAAAAAATAAGATAAAAAAATACAATGGCGAGGAGACCCGGTGAAAAAGCAACCCTGAAAAAGGTACCCTCTGAAACTGAGGAAGCAGGGCAACAGTGCCTAGCTCAGGTGACAATCTTTAAGCAAAAGAAACACACATGGGCGTGGGGAGCTGGCGAAAAGGCAACACTGAGAAATCCACCCTCTGAAACGGACGAAGATGGGCAACAGAGGCTAGCTCAGGTGGCAATCTTTAAGCAAAAGAAACACACAAGGGCGTGGAGACCTGGGGAAAAAGCAACACGGAGAAATCCACCCTCTGAAACTGAGGAAGATGGGCAAGAGAGGCTACCTCAGGTGGCAATCCTTAAGCAAAAACAAAGCACAAAGGCGTGGAGCCCTGGGGACAAAGCAACCCTGAAATATCTACCCTCTGAAACTGAGGAACATGGGCAAGAGAGGCTAGCTCAGGTGGCACTCGTTAAGCAAAAACAAAACACAAAGGCGTGGAGACCTGGGGAAAAAGCAACCCTGAAATATCTACCCTCTGAAACTGAGGAAGATGGGCAAGAGAGGCTGGCTTCAGGTGGCAAACGTTAAGCAAAAGAAACACACAAGGGCGTGGAGACCTGGGGAAACAGCAACACGGAGATATCGACCCTCTGAAACTCAGGAAGATGGGCAAGAGAGGCTAGCTCAGGTGGCAATCGTTAAGCAAAAACAAAACCCAAAGGCGTGGAGACCTGGGGAAAAAGCAACCCTGAAATATCTACCCTCTGAAACTGAGGAAGATGGGCAAGAGAGGCTGGCTTCAGGTGGCAATCTTTAAGCAAAAGAAACACACAAGGGCGTGGGGAGCTGGGGAAAAGGCAACACTGAGAAATCCACCCTCTGAAACGGACGAAGATGGGCAACAGAGGCTAGCTCAGGTGGCAATCGTTAAGCAAAAGAAACACACAAGGGCGTGGAGGCCTGGGGAAAAAGCAACACGGAGAAATCCACCCTCTGAAACTGAGGGACATGGGCAAAAGAAGCTAGCTCAGGTTGCAACCTTTAAGCAGAAAAAAAACACAAGGGCGTGCAGACCTGGCAAAAAAGCAACAGTGAGAAATCTACCCTCTGAAACCGACGAAGATGGACAACAGAGGCTAGCTCAGGTGGCAATTTTTAAGGAAAAATAAAAGGAAGTGCGTGGAGACCTGGGGAAAAAGCAACACGGAGAAATCTACCCTCTAGAACTGAGAAAGAAGCGCAACAGAGGCTAGCTCAGGTGGCAATCTTTAAGCAAAAAAAATAAGATAAAAAAATACAATGGCGAGGAGACCCGGTGAAAAAGCAACCCTGAAAAAGGTACCCTCTGAAACTGAGGAAGCAGGGCAACAGTGCCTAGCTCAGGTGACAATCTTTAAGCAAAAGAAACACACATGGGCGTGGGGAGCTGGCGAAAAGGCAACACTGAGAAATCCACCCTCTGAAACGGACGAAGATGGGCAACAGAGGCTAGCTCAGGTGGCAATCGTTAAGCAAAAGAAACACACAAGGGCGTGGAGACCTGGGGAAAAAGCAACACGGAGAAATCCACCCTCTGAAACTGAGGAAGATGGGCAAGAGAGGCTACCTCAGGTGGCAATCCTTAAGCAAAAACAAAGCACAAAGGCGTGGAGCCCTGGGGACAAAGCAACCCTGAAATATCTACCCTCTGAAACTGAGGAACATGGGCAAGAGAGGCTAGCTCAGGTGGCACTCGTTAAGCAAAAACAAAACACAAAGGCGTGGAGACCTGGGGAAAAAGCAACCCTGAAATATCTACCCTCTGAAACTGAGGAAGATGGGCAAGAGAGGCTGGCTTCAGGTGGCAAACGTTAAGCAAAAGAAACACACAAGGGCGTGGAGACCTGGGGAAACAGCAACACGGAGATATCGACCCTCTGAAACTCAGGAAGATGGGCAAGAGAGGCTAGCTCAGGTGGCAATCGTTAAGCAAAAACAAAACCCAAAGGCGTGGAGACCTGGGGAAAAAGCAACCCTGAAATATCTACCCTCTGAAACTGAGGAAGATGGGCAAGAGAGGCTGGCTTCAGGTGGCAATCTTTAAGCAAAAGAAACACACAAGGGCGTGGGGAGCTGGGGAAAAGGCAACACTGAGAAATCCACCCTCTGAAACGGACGAAGATGGGCAACAGAGGCTAGCTCAGGTGGCAATCGTTAAGCAAAAGAAACACACAAGGGCGTGGAGGCCTGGGGAAAAAGCAACACGGAGAAATCCACCCTCTGAAACTGAGGGACATGGGCAAAAGAAGCTAGCTCAGGTTGCAACCTTTAAGCAGAAAAAAAACACAAGGGCGTGCAGACCTGGCAAAAAAGCAACAGTGAGAAATCTACCCTCTGAAACCGACGAAGATGGACAACAGAGGCTAGCTCAGGTGGCAATTTTTAAGGAAAAATAAAAGGAAGTGCGTGGAGACCTGGGGAAAAAGCAACACGGAGAAATCTACCCTCTAGAACTGAGAAAGAAGCGCAACAGAGGCTAGCTCAGGTGGCAATCTTTAAGCAAAAAAAATAAAATAAAAAAATACAATGGCGAGGAGAGCCGGTCAAAAAGCAACCCTGAAAAAGGTACCCTCTGAAACTGAGGAAGCAGGGCAACAGTGCCTAGCTCAGGTGACAATCTTTAAGCAAAAGGAACACACAAGGGCGTGGGGAGCTGGCGAAAAGGCAACACTGAGAAATCCACCCTCTGAAACGGACGAAGATGGGCAACAGAGGCTAGCTCAGGTGGCAATCTTTAAGCAAAAGAAACACACAAGGGCGTGGAGACCTGGGGAAAAAGCAACACGGAGAAATCCACCCTCTGAAACTGAGGAAGATGGGCAAGAGAGGCTACCTCAGGTGGCAATCCTTAAGCAAAAACAAAGCACAAAGGCGTGGAGCCCTGGGGACAAAGCAACCCTGAAATATCTACCCTCTGAAACTGAGGAACATGGGCAAGAGAGGCTAGCTCAGGTGGCACTCGTTAAGCAAAAACAAAACACAAAGGCGTGGAGACCTGGGGAAAAAGCAACCCTGAAATATCTACCCTCTGAAACTGATGAAGATGGGCAAGAGAGGCTGGCTTCAGGTGGCAATCTTTAAGCAAAAGAAACACACAAGGGCGTGGAGGCCTGGGGAAAAGGCAACACTGAGAAATCCACCCTCTGAAACGGACGAAGATGGGCAACAGAGGCTAGCTCAGGTGGCAATCTTTAAGCAAAAAAAAAAAAAATAAAAAAATACAATGGCGAGGAGACCCGGTCAAAAAGCAACCCTGAAAAAGGTACCCTCTGAAACTGAGGAAGCAGCGCAACAGTGCCTAGCTCAGGTGACAATCTTTAAGCAAAAAAAAAAAACAAAAAACAAAAAACAAAAAACAAAACCCACAATGGAGTGGAGACCCGGGGGAAATCAACACTGAAAAATACAAAAAGAATGGAAGACCAATAGACAGAGCAGGCACTTTCACCTGGGGTGGAGGAGGTAGGCATGGATGACCGATAAGCGCATGAAAAGATGTGAGCTGTTCCCTGGAAAAGCAAGTGAGAAAATTAGAGGGAGACATTGTGGGGACACATGGGTGAGACTGCCTTCTTCCAAATACCGGAACAGGATCAAACTGCTAGTCAGGTCGCGGAGAAGCCAAGTCAGTCACTCACGCCTCACTGGTGGTGAAGGGAAACGGTATGGCCTCTGTGAAAAAGGGCGTGGCGGGTTCCAAAACTGACACGCCGCGGAAACCACCACCGAAAGTGGCAACCTACATAAGCCTTTGGTGTATCTTGCCTCCTAAGAGCGTCTGTATGTAGCTGGAGCCTTGGGTCGTTAAGGCTTCCACAGTGATCTGTGGTGGGTGGGTGGGGGGGGGGGGCCTTGGGCCTTGGGGGTCTCCGCTGGACCTCCAGGAAGTCAGCTTTTGTGGAGTCCCGTGAGTCCTTCCAGGGAGGGAGGCATCCAACCCGAGGGTGGTCTGGAGGGCACCACTCCCACCACTCCCGGGGGCTGGGGCGGGGGGCGGGGTGGGGGCTGCGGCCACGTTCCTGTTCATTCACACAGAATCCGGGGCATGAATGTTCTTAGCAGCTCTGTTCCACACAGCCCCACACTGGAAACCACACAGACGTCCTGCGAGTCCCATCCCTTGCTCATGTCGCCGGGGCTCCGGAGGAGGGCCACTCTGTAAAAGCGGCCGCCAGATGGCGCCCAACGACCGGCGCGGAGGGGTCAGCGGGAGGGAACCGGGTCACCAGCCAGCGAGAGTGCACAGCCTGAGCCCACCGCCGGGTCAGGTCTCTCTCTGTCTCTGTCTCTGTCTCTGTCTCTGTCTCTGTCTCTCTCTGTCTCTGTCTCTGTCTCTCTCTGTCTCTCTCTCTCTCTCTTTCTCTCTGGGCCCGCTTGGGGCGGCCGGGAGGTCACCACGTGAGGCCCCAGGGTGTCCACCTCGGAGCTCCCAGGCAGCACAGGGCAACCCTGGGCGCAGAAGGAGGTGTTGGAAAATCGGCGGGGAGGGGGGTGGGGTGGGTGGGCTTGCCAGGAAGGGGACAGACTCCCCACGTGACTTCTGGGCCGGGCCGGGCGCGGGGCTGCCGGCTGGCTGACGCGGACAGAGGTGGAAAAGTCCCCGGAGATGCCACGGGGCAGGCCGGGGCTGCCGGCCCCCGCTTCCCGGAGCGGCCCGAGCACTTCCCGGGCTCCCGGGAGGACTTAGAAAATCACGGCGGGGTGGGGGGTGGGGGTCGCTGTCAACCCGAAACCATGCACGTCATCAGAGAAGGACCGTGACGACGGAGGAATTGTCCGCAGTCTGTCAGGAATTGTGTGCAGCCTGTCACTTCCGGCCCAGAGGGTCTCTCTAAGGCAGACGGACAGACAGAGCCCACAAGTCGTAGAGGAAAGGACCGAGCCGCTTGGCCGCGGAAAAGTTTACAACACAAAACAGGTCTCCCTCCGCACGGGGCCACAGCAAAGCCCAAAGACGACACACGGGGGGGAGCATGGGTGCAGATGCACGTGTGGTGATAAGAATATGGATTTCAGCAGGGCTTCCCGTCCTCATCAACAAGCAGAAGCACCCAAATGGTGGGGGTTGGGGGGCAGAGACCTCACAGCCATTCCCTCCACAAATCGAGTTCCCCGGGACATCCTCACAGCGCCGTGCTGTGAGTGTGTGTGGGTGTTTAAAATGGAGTAAATGTGGACGTGGAACTGCTCCGTGAAACCAAAATAACAACAGTCGTAGATCTTCTTTGGTCATTTAGAAAATTCTTTTTTTTTTTTTTTTCCCCAGCGGTGCACGTATTTCCCTTCCAAAAAAGAAGAACGGGAAAGGAGATGTTAAAGGCAAGCAGAGAGAGGAAAACTGTTGCAAAACAAAAGCTGAGCTCCCGTCCGAGGGAGGCCTCCTCCATTGGAGGCCTAGGAAATCATTCTGACAAAATGGAGGATCTCTGTCTTTGGTGTCGATTCCCTCAGAGGTCAAGAGAAACATTTTCCAATGTCTTTATCAGGAGGAGACTAGAAGTTAGAGAAAAGTATCCTTTCGGGAGTGAGAAAAACAAATTCTGATTTTGCATCAGCTTCCCTCCGATCTTGAAACTCATTGACTTGATTCCATTCTGTCGACGGAAATAATCCGGAACCAATCTATCCGTGAAAATCGGGGTGCGTTTATTCTGAGCTAAAATGTGAGGACTGTGGCCCGGGGCCTTTCTTCCCGAAGGAAGAGAGGGTGCCCGGGAAGTGGGGTGTACAGAGTGCTTCTAGACCCCCAGAGAGGACGTTTCACATAGGATCGAAAGGTCCCTTGGATGATAGTCGCGAGACTGCTCTGTCGGCACAGCGATCGACAGACACTGCTGGGTGGCAGGTCTGTTGTCTGGGCCTGGGTGGTCACAGGGGAGCCGGATGGTCAAAGGTGAGCGCAACCATCCGCTCCTAGCCTAAGGAAAGATGCCTCTCCTTAAGGAAAGGCCCGAGCACGGGGAAGCTGCTCCTTTCCCTTAAGGGCATTGGTTCTTGCCGTAGGAAATGTGTAAAGCGGATCTACGATGCGATGCGTGCTCGACGGGCCACGTCAGGCCCTTTTCGAAAAACACTGTCAGGCCGAATTAGGCCGACACCCAATGGCTTCCTCATAGACTCCCATAGATCCTATCGCTCGCCATTTCTATCTGTCCACTCGTTCCAATTTTAGGCCACTTGACCACGAACAGGCCTTTTTCTCAGATTATTTTCCCCGTGAAACTTTGATCACCTTTTCACAGACAAAACGATCTTTACTTTTTAGGCCCTCTTGCCTGAAGGCAGCCATCTCACTTTCCTTGAACACAAAGATGTTTCCCATATTCACTTTTAGTGGCTTTTTGTTTTGTTTTGTTTTGTTTTGAGGACGATGAGCCCTGAGCTAACTGCTGCCAATCCTCCTCTTTTTGCCGAGGAAGGCTGGCCCTGAGCTCACCTCCGTGCCCATCTTCCTCTATTTCATATGTGGGACGCCTACCACCACGTGGCTCGCCCAGCGGTGCCACGTGCACCCCCGGGATCCGAACTGGCGAACCCCGGGCCGGCGAAGCGGAACAGGCACACTTAACCAGCGCGCCACCGGGCCGGCCTAGTGGCTTTCATCGCATTTGTTAAGTAGATTTTTTAACCCTCACGAACCTTAATTTTGGTGAAAACTAAGAAGCCAGCAATTAGGAACTGTCCTTCCCATGAGCATTCCGTCGCTTGGCCAATGTCTAAACACTTGGCCACTTTTAGAAACATGGGATTTCATAGGTTTAGCTTTTCCTTCGCTTTATTTGATTTCATCTCACTTTAGTTTTTGGGTGAGGAAGATCGGCCCTCACAGAGCTAACGCCTGTTGCCAATCTTCCGTTTTTGTTTTTTTTTCCCCCCCTCCCGATTTTTCTCCCCCAATCCCCCCCATGACATAGTTGTCTATCTTAGTTGAGGGCCCTTCCAGTTGTGGCATGTGGGACGCCGCCTCCACACGGCCCGACGAGCGGTGCCGTGTCCGTGCCGTGCCCGGGATCTGAACCGGCAAAACCCTGGGCCGCCGAAGGGGAGCTTGTGAACTTAACCACTCGGCCACGGGGCCGCCCCCGTCCGTGGACTTTTTTATCACCTGATTTCACCTCGCAAAACTTCAAAGCTTCAAGTTATCAGAGAGGTTTGGGAAGTTGTTTTTATTAATTTAATTAATTTATTTTTCGAGGAAGACGAGCCCCGAGCTGACACCTGCTGCCAATTCTCCTCTTTTTGCCCCGGGAGAGTGATCCCGAGCTAACATCCGTGCCCATCCCCCTCCCCTTGATAGGCGGGACGCTGACCACAGCGTGGCTCGCCAAGCGGCGCCACGTCCGCACCCTGGATCCGAACCTGCGAACCCCTGGCTGACAAAACGGAACGTGCGAACTTAACCGCTGTGCCGCCGGGCTGGCCCTTCGGGAAGTTATTTTCAGGACACGGGCCATAAACTAGAATCACCGCTACAGGTTTATCGGAGCGACATCAGCGTTCGTGGTGGATTGAGTCGTCCCCTCTGTCTCTCCCCTCCAGGGCACAACCAAAGGGACGTCTATCGACCCACCCACCAAGGATTCCCCCCCCCCCCGCACGGCACAGCAGGATGCCTGAGAGATCCACGCAGCCCTACAGCGGCAAGTCACATTCGCACAGTCAAAATTCAATGGCAGAGACAAAACGTTAAGGTCAGTGAGAGGGAAGAGAATAACCGGCCCAGGAGCAACGGTGTGAAGAACACGGAGAAGACGGGTCCTAGACGCCGGGGTCCCCGGAGCAGCGATTTCATCAGAGGCCCGCAAACGTCCACGATCTCCACACCACGTTTATGGCCGACTGCGTGCGTGGGTCCTTTGGAATCGACCAGGCTACCGTCCGGGCCACTTTGGGACATCGTGTCCAGCTGCCCCGAGCGGTGGAGCTGTCGTTCAAGTGTAAGATGGGGCCCGTCCGGGGAGAGAATGGGGACGGGGAAAGGGAGGCCGCGGGAAGTCACAGAGTCTGAGGTGTTCGGGGGAGACTGACTCTTCTGAAGTGGAGGTGGTAGAAGGAGAGCAGCAGGATTTTTGGATTTTTGTTCCCTCTGTTAGGTATCTGGGTCCGGAGGAGAGTGGGGCGGGGGGGGGGGGGGGCGGGTGGTGGTGGTGGTGGTGGGTGTGAGGCTGAGGCGGGGCTGGTGTTTCCTTTCCGAGTCAGGTGGAAGAGCTCCTCCAGTGGAGGTTTTTAGACAAGGGGTCTGGTCTGGCAGGATGGGAGGTTGCGGGTTGAGCCACAGGGGAATCTGTCGTAGCTCAGACTCGGGCCTTTGAAGAAATAGACAGAGAGAGGAGTTTTGCTCTGTCTGTCACCGCAGCCGGCACCTCAGGAGCAACAACAGGAGGCTTCCCGAATGAGTGAAGGGGCAGGAGCCAGCGTGCCCCGTGCCTCTCTCAGCCCTGCGCCGGCAGGGAAGGAAGCAGGCAGGCAGGCCTCAGGGCTACTCCCGTCCTACTGCCCGGTGGTCCCTGTCCCGGCCCCGCCCCCACTCTCCCCCTGACCCTCACCGCTCCCCAGCCCTCTTCTCAGCCAGAGAGGCGATGGGGGGGGCGGGCGGTGCGGTCCCAGAACAAGTTTCCTCTCATCCGCCATCATCTTGCCACCCTGACGACTTGGCCTGAGATCCGGCCTAGGCTGTACCCTGAGATCCGGCCTAGGCTGTACCCGTGTGTGGTTTTCCTGTGGACAAGGGGGCCGGTTCACCATTTCGGAAGAAACCCCTAGCCTTCCACTGCCGAGTCGCCAGCCTGGGAGGGGGGAGGGGGGAGGGGGGAGGGGAGGTCAGGCCCATTCATTCCGATGGGCCTGGCGTCAGGGCTTCATTCAAGTGCAGGAAGCTCTCTCCCATGGCCTCGGGCTTTTTTCCATTGAACGGCTTTCTTCAATTCCCCCACCCTTAGGCCGCAGTCCACCAAGGGCCGGGAGGCAGGGAGGGAAGATGTTGGGGCAGGGTGGCTGTCTGAGAAACTCGCCTCATCTGGGGCAGAAAGAGTGCCCCCCTCCTTTCTCTAACCCTACTAGACTGCTTGAGGATCACGGACGGTTTGGCTCATCGATGAGCCCTGCGTTATGGGCCCGGCAAGCAAACTCCTAACGGGCAACCCGCCGCTCTAGGCGTGTGTGGGTTTTTTGATCTTTCACCTTCAAGTTCGCACGACATCGGTCCGTGTCCCCCGCCCCGGCTTCCCATGGGAAATCCTCCGTCTCTTTCCACAGACTCACTGGCGACTTCACACAGTGCCTGCCTCCTCCTCCTTAGGAAGGAAGGAAGGAAGGAAGGAAGGAAGGAAGGAAGGAAGGGGCTGACCCCGTGGCCGAGCGGTTGAGTTTGCACGCTCCGCTTCAGCGGCCCGGGGCTTGGAAGGTTCGGATCCTGGGCTCGGACACGGCACCGCTCATCAAACCATGCTGAGGTGGCGTCCCACACGGCAGAACCAGAGGGACCCTCAAAGAGAATATAGAACTAGGTACTGGGGTGCTCTGGGGAGAAGAAGAAGAAGGAGGAGGAATAAAAAGAAAAGAAAAGATTGGCAATGAGCTCGGGTGCCAGTCTTTAAAAAAAAAAAAAAAAAAAGAGGAAGAAAGATGGACAAACAGGAACGAATCCCACTGACGGCACCTCCAAATGGTGGGGGGCAGGGGGGTGGGGGGGGTGGGGAGTGGCATCATCGGGCCAAGGGTGACTCTAAGCGTGATCCCGCGGTTGTGTTATTTGACATTTTATCGAATCGATTTATTATTTTATTTTTGAGGAAGATGAGCCCTGAGCGAACATCTGCCACCAATCCTCCTCTGTCGGCCGAGGAAGACTGGCCCTGAGCTGACATCCGTGCCCATCCCCCTCTACTTTCCAGGTGGGACGCCTGCCACAGCGTGGCTCGCCAAGCGGTGCCGGGTCCTGCGCCCGGGATCCGGACCGGCGAACCCGGGGCCGGCGGAGCAGAACGTGCGAACTTCACCGCCGCGCCACCGGGCCGGCCCCCGGAGTTGTTTTGAAAATCCAGTAAGGGGCTGGCCCCGTGGCCGAGTGGTTAAGTTCGCGCGCTCCGCTGCAGGCAGCCCAGTGTTTCATCGGTTTGTTCGGATCCCGGGCGCGGACACGGCACTGCTCATCAAACCACGCTGAGGCGGCGTCCCACATACCACCGCTAGAAGGACCCACCGCGAAGAACACACAACTACGTACCGGGGGGCTTTGGGGAGAAAAAGGAAAGACAAAAAATAAAATCTTCCAAACTCCAATAAAACTTTGAGTGAAGACGACGAGGAGGATGCGAAACGTATCTCACGCCTCCGAGCCGAGCCGTCCGTTTAGGTTTAGGAAGGGGGACGAGGACCCTTTGTAAGCGACATCCCTTTTTAAGCACCATTCTAAACCACAGAACAGAACTCCCTCTCCTCGACCCGGAGCGAGGAGGTTCCTGGGTGTGTCAGAGAGGGTCACGTCCTCTGCAGCACGAACGAACCGCCAGGGTTCGGCCACGGGAAAGAATTTCTTCCTCTCCAGGGGGACTAAAAGTCACCGACGGCAGCGGGCGTAGGTGCTATCCTTCCCGTCCAGGAAAGGCAGGGAGAACTTCAGCCGTGAAGAGAAGGAGGTCTTCCTCACTCCCCGTTTTGGGAGGGCCCCTTTGGCAGGGGAGTTTTGTCTCCTGATTTCAAGTCAGGAAGAAAAGGGAGAGAGAGAGAGAGAGAGAGAGAGAGAGAGAGAGTGTGTGTCCTTCTCGTGCCAGGTCGGTCTGAGGGGGACCTCCTCTGGTTTCCTCCCTTCCCAGGGAACGCCGTTCGCTCCTTCTTCTAGAAAAAGCTCCCAAAGCACCACCGCCCAGGATGGTCGACCTACGCCCATCGTCCCTCCTTTCCCAATCATTTCTACCGCGACAGAGGGACAGAGGCCCCTGCCCCATCCCCATCCCCACCCCCACCCCCATCGCCTGCCTCCTTGATGGCCAAAGGAGCTGCCTCTGAGAATGGAACGGGGCTTGGAAACCTTCTAGAGGGGTGACTCTCACCTGCCTGCCTGCTGGGAAAAGCACCACGCTGTCCATCGGACTGCTCTTTTGGGCAAACGTAGGCGTGCCACATAGCGATCGACAGCTATGGCGGGGGGGGGGGGGGGGCGGGGTGGCGTGGTGGTGCCCAGGATCCACGACACGTGACGGCTGCGGAGCACGACAGCCCTAAGACCTTGAGGGAGACGGGGTGGCGCGTGAATCCTTTCGGAACGAGAACGACAGGAAACGCTGACGGGGACGTGTTCTCCTCTCGAGAACACACCAACGCCTCGCACGGTGTCTGACCCGGGGTGCCTCTGACTTTTGTCATCAGAGACGATCCTCTCGACCGCCCCTCACGCTTTGGGGAAAAGGGGAGAGGGACTCGGTAGCACGGGAAAAGCCATCCATCCGCCCTTCCTTTCCGTCTTCACGGCTCCTTCTCGTGGAAAACGAGGAAGCCGTCCGGAGGAACGGAACACTGACCCGGGCCAAAGCGTGGCCCAGCCTGAGCCTCCAAAACCTTCTGCTAAGTGAGAGGTGCCAGACATCCAAGGCGACCTACGTTGCGATTCCACACAGAGGAGAGAGCTAGAACGGTCCAACCCTAGAGGGCGACAGCAGATGGCGGCGGCGGCGGCGGCGGCAGCGGTGGTGGTGATCGTGGTGGGGCAGATCCGGGAGTGGGGCCGTTTTTTCTTTCGGGGGGAGGGGATGGAAACGGAAACCTTCTGGAAATAGATAGCCATGACGGATGCGCCACCTTGGGGAGAGAGACTCCCGAAGGCCACTGGCTTGTGCCCCGTGGAAAGGATGGATTCGGTGGGATGGGAATTCTACCTCCGTGTAGAGCGTGTGGTAAACCACGAGGTAGGTGGGTGGGTGGCCTCCCTGCCTCGCCTCCACCTAGACGTCCACACACAGAGACCGACGAGGGAGGGAGGGAGGGAGGGAGAGAGACAAGACTGACAGAGGCCGAGGCCGAGGCCGAGGCAGTGAGCGAGTAAGTGATCGACCCTGGCCATAGGGATTCCTCAGAGGGCGTCTCTTGGCTCCCCAAACGAAGAATGTGTGTGGAGATCGAGAAAGATCACCGACCTAGGAGAACCAGCAAGACTTCCTCACCCGCCAGAGAGCCGCTGGGCCCCTGCCGTCCCTGCCACCGCCACCCCTACCCCTCGCCTTTGGCAGCGACGCCAACGAAAGGCAGGCAGACGAGTGGGAGAGTCGTGTGGTGGTGTCCCCCAAGGAAGGTGGGTCCATGCCGACGAGCGGTCGTCGGCGTGTGGAAAAGCCAGAGGCGGGCTGACTAGAAGGAGGGCGTCCTGGAGGAAGGGGCCAGGGTGTGAGGGAGAGAGGCCTGTTCCTCTTCCCCTGTCGGTCCCAAGTCAGGGGCCCAAAGGAGGAAAGCTGTCCGTTCCTTTCCGACTCGGACGGTTCGGGCGGAACCGACCGATCCCCGCGGCGGCGCAGTCGGGGCTTTCTGGACCAGAACCCCTCTCTCTGTCGCCTTTCGACCACACGCACGCTTTAGAGGCCAAGGGAAAATGGATCGGGTCTCTCTGTCTCTCTCCCTAGAAAACAAGGGGCCGGGGGCCGAGCCCGTGGACGAACGGTCAAGTAGCGCCCCCCACCCCGGCCCCCGGCTTCGACGGCCCAGGTTTTCACCGGTTCGGATCCTGGGCGCAGCCCCAGACCCAGCATCGCCCTTCAAGCCACGCCGAGGCGGCGTCCCACATGGCAGAAACGCGAAAGACCTACCACTGGAACCTACAACTATGGACGGGACGGGACGGGACGGGGCGGGGCGGGGCGGGGCGGGGCGGGGGTGGGGGGGGCGGCTTTGGGGAGCAGGAAGAAAGAAAAAATAAAAGAAACACAAGGACGGTCATCGCGATAGTTCTTTCCACTTCCATCCATATGTTAACAGGACCCAAGTTTCCCGACCTCCATTTGGATGTATGTTAACTAAATGGAGAAGCTATTCAAAGGACTCCTCTAAAGAAGTCCACGTTCTTCTTTCTAAATGATAATGAAAATCATTGTCACCACCGCTCTTCCGACCCTCCATGTCCAGACGGCCTCCCGCCCCTCCCCTATCCCCAACTCCCGCCCCGCCCCGCGCCGACCCCCGACCCCGGCATTCTCCACGCCCACCTTTCCCTCTCCACTCCTACCCCCCCCCCCCGTCCCCCGCCGCCCGGGACACCGCACCCCGCGCCCCCCCCCCCCAATCCAGGCCGGGCCACCTGGTCGACCTCCTCGAACACTATATAAGAGGATGCCGGGCAGCAGGTGGCGCCCGACAAGCGGCCTCCTCACCGGCCGGACGGATCAGCCTCGCGGGGGCGGGCGATGGGGAGGCGTTCGTCCAGGTCAGGTCAGGTCGGGGGAGGGAGGATGCCGCGCCGGCCGGCCTGGTGCGTGGCCTGGTCCCGATCCACCCCGCGTCTCGTTTCTCGGGCCGGGACGAGTACAGGCGGGGAGGCCGACTCGGTCACGGAAAGCGGCCTTGGGGAGGTTTTGGCGAACGTCCCTGTCCCGGGGCCGTCTGCCGACTAGGGGACGGAGTCCTCCTCCATGCTCCTTCTCGCCCCCAGTCGGGCGGGTTGTGGGTCGCGCGGTCGACTTGGCCATTTCCCCGGAGGCATCCTGCCTGCCGGGGCTCCCTCCCTCGGGCCGGTGCGAGCGGTCCTCGGGCGGCCCGGGAATTTGGGCCGCAGCGAACGAACGAACGAAGCCCGTCCCTCCTGCGTCGGCACCGATGAGACACAGCCCTGGTGGATGGAGCCGCTTTCCTCGGGTTTCCTTTTGCTTTCGGCCGCTGCTGCCACCAAACCTCCCTAAACGATAGGAATGAAAACGGGAACCGTTGGCATAATAAAAGCGTTTTGGTTGGCGTGTTTCTTGGCTTTTGGGGACTCGAGAGGTATGATGGATGATCTCCGATTGACGTTGGGAAGGTCTATTTCATCCCAGTCGCACGAACCCCGAAAATGTGGCGGCTGGACGAGGGAGGGAGGGAGGGAGGGAGGGAGGGAGGGAGGCCAACCACGGGATTTCCGCACGACCAGCTGATGGACACGAGCGCCCCGTGAGCCGGGCGGAGGGCAGCCGCCCGGGTCTCGCAGCTACGTGCCCGCGGAACCCTCGGGACTGCGAGAAGCCGGAGCGACCCGCAGCCATGTGGCGCTCGGCGCGGACATCTGGTCGACCCGCGCGCCACGGGACCCGGGGCCCGAGTCCGGGCCGGGCCGCCGGTCGACCCGGCAGGGCGGCGGCCACGGCGGCCTCGCCGCTGCTCGTCCGCCGGGTCGCCGGAGCCCTCGAGCCTCCGAGAAGGCCGAGCGCCCTGCGGTCCCGCGGCGCTCGGCGCGGACATCTGGTCGACCCGCGCGCCGCCGGACCCCGTGGCTACGAGTCCGCGGGGCCTTCGGAGCCGACAGAGGGCCGGGAGCGCACCCAGAGCACCCAGAGCACCCAGAGCCCCGGGACCCGGCCCCGAGCGCCGCGGACATCTGGTCGACCCGCGCGCCCCGGTCCGGGGACCAAATCCGAGCCGGACAGCTGGTCGACCCGGCAGGGCGGCGGCCCCGGCGGCCTCGCGGCTGCTCGTCCGCGGCCTCCGCGTAGCCCTCGGGGCTCCGAGAGGAGCGTGCGCCCCGCGTGGACATCTGGTCGA
>NC_091813.1:1617065-1649565 GCF_041296235.1 Equus asinus | reverse complement strand
CCTGTCTGGTCTGCTCCGGGGCCCACGTCCCGAGGGAACGCGCCCGAGAGCGGCGGCGGCCCCCACCCATGCCCGCACGCCACCACCGGCTGCGGCTCGGGACGGGAGCGAGCGGAGAGCCAGCTGCTCGCGGCGGGGCGGAGCCCGGACGGGGCCGGGCCCTCTCCCCGCCCCAGCGCGCGACGGGAGAACCACGCGCACGCTCGCGCACACGCGCGGCCCCGCGCCCGACGACGGCCCGGCCGGGCGTGACCCTCCCCCGACTCGGAGGGGGGAGGCGCCGGCCGCGGTAGGCAAAGAGCAGCTCTGCCCACGCGCCACGGTGGTGGCGTCCGTGGCTACTACGCGCAAAGGAGGGGCGGCGGCTGGGGGGTCCGGTACCCCAAGGCACCCTCTCGGATCGCTAGAGAAGGCTTTCTCACCGAGGGCGTGTCGCCCCCGCCCATCGTCCGCCATCGGGCCCACCAAGGCGCTTACAGACACCATGGCCACGCAATGCAGGAGGGGTCTGCGGTAGAGGTAAGGCCTAGAGCAAGTCGGAGCGTCCGTGGTCAGGGCCGCGAGCCCGCGCTGCCCCGGGCTCGCCATCTCTGGCCACACTGGGCTTAGCTAGGGATCTACAAGGCCCCTGTGCGGCTCCCAAGTCAGTGCCTCCCCTCAGGCCGAGAGACCAAGGGAGGCAGAGACTGGGACGGAGGTGCCGATCAAACAGCACCTCCCAACCAAAGAGCCAGCGCCACGCCGCTGGCTCGGCCCGCCACGGTCACTCCCACACCCGCGGGGAAACCCCAGCAAGGGGAACGCGCGGGCACGCGCCCGAGCCTGCCCGCCCCCACACGGCACGCCGTGGGGGGCGACGAGGCACCCGTCCCCCCCGAGGGGGACGAGGGGCACGCCTCCCTTACCGACTCGACCCCCCCGCTCCTCAGACACACCAGCGCAGTGGTTACCTGAGGAGGCCGACGGGAACAGAGAACGACACCGCCACTCGGCCTCGGGCGCCTGAGGGACGACCTGGAACGCTCCAGGGGCACCGCCAACGGCCTGGGGAACGCGCTCACGCGCCCGGGAAGGCGCGCGGCGCGGCGGCAACACGGCCCGCCCCACCGCGGGGAGGGCCGCCCGCGAGACACAGCCAAGAGGCACAGGCAGAGCATCCGCCGCGTCACGGAGACCCCGACACCGCCCACGCCACGAGGCACGGGGCGGGGGAGCGAGGTCGGGCCGGATTCCGCACCCCTGCCGCCTCCCACACGCCACTCGCAGCGGGGGAGAACGGGCGAGGGGACCCGCGGGCAGAGCGAGAAGAGCGGTCCCGTTCGCCATGAACGTCCGTCCCTCGTCTGGCACGGCTTAGGCCCGGCCCGGGAGAGCACAGCATCACCACATCGGTCGGCAGCATAACGCGAGGGACCCCCGAGCAAGGGAAGGCCGGCGAGGACAGCGAGCGGAGGAGCCTGCTTCAGCCTCACCGACCCCTCTCCTCCTCCAGCAAGCGCGGGCGACGACCCCAGGACGAGAACGCCTGACACGCACTGGCACGGAGCCGGTGGGATGGGGTAAGTCGCGACCGCACCCGGGTGCCGGCGGCAGGGAGTGCACGTGGTAGAGGACCCCGCGCCCCTAACCCCGCCGCCCTCGGGTACCAGAGACCGGAGGTGGCACCACGGTCGTGGGGGCGCCTGGAACGCACAAGAGCCGGCGCGCAGGCCCCAGCGGGCGGCTCAAGCGGCGGGGGTGGAAACGGGCGTCCGGTTCTCGGCCAGAGCCCGGAGCCCTCCCCGCACACGCATCCAGGCACCCGGAAGCTCTCGGGCGACTGTCACCCGAGCAGAGCGTGTCAGCACTTATCTGGCGGCACAAAACCACCCATTCGGGGGCAAGAATCGCCGCGCCCGGAGACGGGGCCCACCCACGGATCACCAGGGGAACCCCTGGATCACGGCCACGGCCACCAGACCCCAAGCACGACCCCATCGCCACCAGGCCCGGAGCTCCCGGGGCCATCTGGTCGACCCCAGAAGCGTGGCGGCAGGGGGAGCCGGGGACAGCCTCCCCGGGCCGCCCGCGCGGGCCGGGACCGGTCGGTCCCTCCCTCTGAGTCGCCGGGTCAGGACTTAGAAAAGAATTCCGCGGAGGCGCCTCCGGCGACCGGGCCCGGGGCGGGACCGTGGCTCCCGTCCCTCAGCCGGGGCTCCACCTACGCCTCGAGCCGGCCCCCTCCCGCCTCCGGACAAAGACGCGACCCGCGAAACTCGGAGAGAGAAGTCCGGTCCGACGGCCCGGACCCACCCCGGGCACGCGTCCGGGCCGGGGACGCCCTCCCCGGCCCGCCCTCGAGGGCTCCCGGGGCCGGTCCACGCTCTTCTCCAGGGCGGGACTTGGAAAAAAAAACTGCCACGGAGGAGGAGGCATCCGAGGACCGGGCCCGGTCCCCACCGCCAGAGCCGGTCGACTCGGAAGACCAGTGGGGAAAAGGCCAGCCCGGCGGCCGAGCCCGTCGCGCCCTCCACGGGCCTCCCCCGCAAGGCCCCGGCCGGTCGCCCACCTCCGGAGCGGGGCGCGGAAAGGGGATCGGCGACGCGGAAGGCCCGACCACCGGGCCGCCCTCGGGACGACGGCCGGGCACGGGACGAGCTCCCTCGCCCGTTCCCCCGCGGCGGCCCCCCACCCCCTCCCGGGGACGGAGGGGCACCGGCGGCTGCTGGTCGACCCGTCCGGGAGGCCCCACACCCCGGCCGGCACCGGGCGGCGCGGCGACAGCCACCTCCCTCAGTAGCCTGCACCTCCAATCTCCGGCGAGCGGGCGTCGCGCTCACGCCCCGGCGCCACCGGGCCAGATCCCGCCAGCGACGCCGGCCTCCCGGGACTCTGCCTCGGTCACCGCGGCCGAGTCCCGTCCCTTGGCCCGCGTCGCCGGAGCTCCGGAGGAAAGAGACGATATAAAAGCGGCCGCCAGGTGGCACCCGGCGACCGACGACCGCCTCAGCGGGACGGAGCCGGAGCGCGGGCCCGCCGGGGAGCACAGCCGGGCCGCCGGGCCGCCCGATCCCGTCCCGGAGCCCCCTCGGACCCAGCCTCCCGGCCCAGTGCGGCCCCGGGGCGTCCGCCCGCGGGCTCCCGGCCGCCAAGGCGCAGCCCCAGCCGCAGGAGGGGGACTCGGAAAAGGTTTCTCGGGCGATCACCGGGAAGGGGAAGGGGAGAGTTCCCCCCAGAGAGGCCAGGGGGCGGCCCGGGCCGGGCTGGGCCGGTGCGGCCGGGAGGCCGCCGCTTCCCGGAGCGGCTGGAGCGCCCCCGGGGTTCCCGGGAGGACTTAGAAAATCAGGGCGGGCGGGGACGGTCAAACCGAAACCAGGCACGTCATCCGAGAAGGACCGTGATGACGGGAGGAGGAAAGCTTTCCAGTCCAGAGGGCCTGTCGAAGGCAGGCGGAGAGTCTACCCGCTGAAACTGACGAAGATGGGCAAAAGAAGCTAGCTCAGGCGCCGACATTTAAGGAAATAAAAAAAAAAAAGCACGAGGGCGTGGAGAAATGGGGAAAAATCAACACTGAGAAATCTACCCTCTGAAACCGACGAAGATGGGCAACAGGGGCTAGCTCAGGTGGCGATTTTTAAGGAAAAATGAAAGGAAGTGCGTGGAGACCTGGGGAAAAAGCAACACGGAGAAATCTACCCTCTAGAACTGAGAAAGAAGCGCAACAGAGGCTAGCTCAGGTGGCAATCTTTAAGCAAAAAAAATAAGATAAAAAAATACAATGGCGAGGAGACCCGGTGAAAAAGCAACCCTGAAAAAGGTACCCTCTGAAACTGAGGAAGCAGGGCAACAGTGCCTAGCTCAGGTGACAATCTTTAAGCAAAAGAAACAAACAAGGGCGTGGGGAGCTGGCGAAAAGGCAACACTGAGAAATCCACCCTCTGAAACTGAGGAAGATGGGCAACAGAGGCTAGCTCAGGTGGCAATCTTTAAGCAAAAGAAACACACAAGGGCGTGGAGACCTGGGGAAAAAGCAACACGGAGAAATCCACCCTCTGAAACTGAGGAAGATGGGCAAGAGAGGCTACCTCAGGTGGCAATCCTTAAGCAAAAACAAAGCACAAAGGCGTGGAGCCCTGGGGACAAAGCAACCCTGAAATATCTACCCTCTGAAACTGAGGAACATGGGCAAGAGAGGCTAGCTCAGGTGGCACTCGTTAAGCAAAAACAAAACCCAAAGGCGTGGAGACCTGGGGAAAAAGCAACCCTGAAATATCTACCCTCTGAAACTGAGGAAGATGGGCAAGAGAGGCTGGCTTCAGGTGGCAATCGTTAAGCAAAAGAAACACACAAGGGCGTGGAGACCTGGGGAAAAAGCAACATTCAGAAATCCACCCTCTGAAACTGAGGAAGATGGGCAACAGAGGCTACCTCAGGTGGCAATCGTTAAGCCAAAGAAACACACAAGGGTCTGGAGACCTGGGGAAAAAGCAACACGGAGAAATCCACCCTCTGAAACTGACGAACATGGGCAAAAGAAGCTAGCTCAGGTTGCAACCTTTAAGCAGAAAAAAAACACAAGGGCGTGCAGACCTGGCAAAAAAGCCACAGTGAGAAATCTACCCTCTGAAACCGACGAAGATGGACAACAGAGGCTAGCTCAGGTGGCAATTTTTCAGGAAAAATAAAAGGAAGTGCGTGGAGACCTGGGGAAAAAGCAACACGGAGAAATCTACCCTCTAGAACTGAGAAAGAAGCGCAACAGAGGCTAGCTCAGGTGGCAATCTTTAAGCAAAAAAAATAAGATAAAAAAATACAATGGCGAGGAGACCCGGTGAAAAAGCAACCCTGAAAAAGGTACCCTCTGAAACTGAGGAAGCAGGGCAACAGTGCCTAGCTCAGGTGACAATCTTTAAGCAAAAGAAACACACAAGGGCGTGGGGAGCTGGCGAAAAGGCAACACTGAGAAATCCACCCTCTGAAACGGACGAAGATGGGCAACAGAGGCTAGCTCAGGTGGCAATCTTTAAGCAAAAGAAACACACAAGGGCGTGGAGACCTGGGGAAAAAGCAACACGGAGAAATCCACCCTCTGAAACTGAGGAAGATGGGCAAGAGAGGCTACCTCAGGTGGCAATCCTTAAGCAAAAACAAAGCACAAAGGCGTGGAGCCCTGGGGACAAAGCAACCCTGAAGTATCTACCCTCTGAAACTGAGGAACATGGGCAAGAGAGGCTAGCTCAGGTGGCAATCGTTAAGCAAAAACAAAACACAAAGGCGTGGAGACCTGGGGAAAAAGCAACCCTGAAATATCTACCCTCTGAAACTGAGGAAGATGGGCAAGAGAGGCTGGCTTCAGGTGGCAATCTTTAAGCAAAAGAAACACACAAGGGCGTGGAGGCCTGGGGAAAAAGCAACACGGAGAAATCCACCCTCTGAAACTGAGGGACATGGGCAAAAGAAGCTAGCTCAGGTTGCAACCTTTAAGCAGAAAAAAAACACAAGGGCGTGCAGACCTGGCAAAAAAGCCACAGTGAGAAATCTACCCTCTGAAACCGACGAAGATGGACAACAGAGGCTAGCTCAGGTGGCAATTTTTAAGGAAAAATAAAAGGAAGTGCGTGGAGACCTGGGGAAAAAGCAACACGGAGAAATCTACCCTCTAGAACTGAGAAAGAAGCGCAACAGAGGCTAGCTCAGGTGGCAATCTTTAAGCAAAAAAAATAAGATAAAAAAATACAATGGCGAGGAGACCCGGTGAAAAAGCAACCCTGAAAAAGGTACCCTCTGAAACTGAGGAAGCAGGGCAACAGTGCCTAGCTCAGGTGACAATCTTTAAGCAAAAGAAACACACAAGGGCGTGGGGAGCTGGCGAAAAGGCAACACTGAGAAATCCACCCTCTGAAACGGACGAAGATGGGCAACAGAGGCTAGCTCAGGTGGCAATCTTTAAGCAAAAGAAACACACAAGGGCGTGGAGACCTGGGGAAAAAGCAACACGGAGAAATCCACCCTCTGAAACTGAGGAAGATGGGCAAGAGAGGCTACCTCAGGTGGCAATCCTTAAGCAAAAACAAAGCACAAAGGCGTGGAGCCCTGGGGACAAAGCAACCCTGAAGTATCTACCCTCTGAAACTGAGGAACATGGGCAAGAGAGGCTAGCTCAGGTGGCAATCGTTAAGCAAAAACAAAACACAAAGGCGTGGAGACCTGGGGAAAAAGCAACCCTGAAATATCTACCCTCTGAAACTGAGGAAGATGGGCAAGAGAGGCTGGCTTCAGGTGGCAATCTTTAAGCAAAAGAAACACACAAGGGCGTGGAGGCCTGGGGAAAAAGCAACACGGAGAAATCCACCCTCTGAAACTGAGGGACATGGGCAAAAGAAGCTAGCTCAGGTTCTGCAACCTTTAAGCAGAAAAAAAACACAAGGGCGTGCAGACCTGGCAAAAAAGCCACAGTGAGAAATCTACCCTCTGAAACCGACGAAGATGGACAACAGAGGCTAGCTCAGGTGGCAATTTTTAAGGAAAAATAAAAGGAAGTGCGTGGAGACCTGGGGAAAAAGCAACACGGAGAAATCTACCCTCTAGAACTGAGAAAGAAGCGCAACAGAGGCTAGCTCAGGTGGCAATCTTTAAGCAAAAAAAATAAGATAAAAAAATACAATGGCGAGGAGACCCGGTGAAAAAGCAACCCTGAAAAAGGTACCCTCTGAAACTGAGGAAGCAGGGCAACAGTGCCTAGCTCAGGTGACAATCTTTAAGCAAAAGAAACACACAAGGGCGTGGGGAGCTGGCGAAAAGGCAACACTGAGAAATCCACCCTCTGAAACGGACGAAGATGGGCAACAGAGGCTAGCTCAGGTGGCAATCTTTAAGCAAAAGAAACACACAAGGGCGTGGAGACCTGGGGAAAAAGCAACACGGAGAAATCCACCCTCTGAAACTGAGGAAGATGGGCAAGAGAGGCTACCTCAGGTGGCAATCCTTAAGCAAAAACAAAGCACAAAGGCGTGGAGCCCTGGGGACAAAGCAACCCTGAAGTATCTACCCTCTGAAACTGAGGAACATGGGCAAGAGAGGCTAGCTCAGGTGGCAATCGTTAAGCAAAAACAAAACACAAAGGCGTGGAGACCTGGGGAAAAAGCAACCCTGAAATATCTACCCTCTGAAACTGAGGAAGATGGGCAAGAGAGGCTGGCTTCAGGTGGCAATCTTTAAGCAAAAGAAACACACAAGGGCGTGGGGAGCTGGGGAAAAGGCAACACTGAGAAATCCACCCTCTGAAACGGACGAAGATGGGCAACAGAGGCTAGCTCAGGTGGCAATCGTTAAGCAAAAGAAACACACAAGGGCGTGGAGGCCTGGGGAAAAAGCAACACGGAGAAATCCACCCTCTGAAACTGACGAACATGGGCGAAAGAAGCTAGCTCAGGTTGCAACCTTTAAGCAGAAAAAAAACACAAGGGCGTGCAGACCTGGCAAAAAAGCAACAGTGAGAAATCTACCCTCTGAAACCGACGAAGATGGACAACAGAGGCTAGCTCAGGTGGCAATTTTTAAGGAAAAATAAAAGGAAGTGCGTGGAGACCTGGGGAAAAAGCAACACGGAGAAATCTACCCTCTAGAACTGAGAAAGAAGCGCAACAGAGGCTAGCTCAGGTGGCAATCTTTAAGCAAAAAAAATAAAATAAAAAAATACAATGGCGAGGAGACCCGGTCAAAAAGCAACCCTGAAAAAGGTACCCTCTGAAACTGAGGAAGCAGGGCAACAGTGCCTAGCTCAGGTGACAATCTTTAAGCAAAAGAAACACACAAGGGCGTGGGGAGCTGGCGAAAAGGCAACACTGAGAAATCCACCCTCTGAAACGGACGAAGATGGGCAACAGAGGCTAGCTCAGGTGGCAATCTTTAAGCAAAAGAAACACACAAGGGCGTGGAGACCTGGGGAAAAAGCAACACGGAGAAATCCACCCTCTGAAACTGAGGAAGATGGGCAAGAGAGGCTACCTCAGGTGGCAATCCTTAAGCAAAAACAAAGCACAAAGGCGTGGAGCCCTGGGGACAAAGCAACCCTGAAATATCTACCCTCTGAAACTGAGGAACATGGGCAAGAGAGGCTAGCTCAGGTGGCACTCGTTAAGCAAAAACAAAACACAAAGGCGTGGAGACCTGGGGAAAAAGCAACCCTGAAATATCTACCCTCTGAAACTGAGGAAGATGGGCAAGAGAGGCTGGCTTCAGGTGGCAATCTTTAAGCAAAAGAAACACACAAGGGCGTGGAGGCCTGGGGAAAAAGCAACACGGAGAAATCCACCCTCTGAAACTGAGGGACATGGGCAAAAGAAGCTAGCTCAGGTTGCAACCTTTAAGCAGAAAAAAAACACAAGGGCGTGCAGACCTGGCAAAAAAGCAACAGTGAGAAATCTACCCTCTGAAACCGACGAAGATGGACAACAGAGGCTAGCTCAGGTGGCAATTTTTAAGGAAAAATAAAAGGAAGTGCGTGGAGACCTGGGGAAAAAGCAACACGGAGAAATCTACCCTCTAGAACTGAGAAAGAAGCGCAACAGAGGCTAGCTCAGGTGGCAATCTTTAAGCAAAAAAAATAAGATAAAAAAATACAATGGCGAGGAGACCCTGTCAAAAAGCAACCCTGAAAAAGGTACCCTCTGAAACTGAGGAAGCAGGGCAACAGTGCCTAGCTCAGGTGACAATCTTTAAGCAAAAGAAACACACAAGGGCGTGGGGAGCTGGCGAAAAGGCAACACTGAGAAATCCACCCTCTGAAACGGACGAAGATGGGCAACAGAGGCTAGCTCAGGTGGCAATCTTTAAGCAAAAGAAACACACAAGGGCGTGGAGACCTGGGGAAAAAGCAACACGGAGAAATCCACCCTCTGAAACTGAGGAAGATGGGCAAGAGAGGCTACCTCAGGTGGCAATCCTTAAGCAAAAACAAAGCACAAAGGCGTGGAGCCCTGGGGACAAAGCAACCCTGAAATATCTACCCTCTGAAACTGAGGAACATGGGCAAGAGAGGCTAGCTCAGGTGGCACTCGTTAAGCAAAAACAAAACCCAAAGGCGTGGAGACCTGGGGAAAAAGCAACCCTGAAATATCTACCCTCTGAAACTGAGGAAGATGGGCAAGAGAGGCTGGCTTCAGGTGGCAAACGTTAAGCAAAAGAAACACACAAGGGCGTGGAGACCTGGGGAAACAGCAACACGGAGATATCGACCCTCTGAAACTCAGGAAGATGGGCAAGAGAGGCTAGCTCAGGTGGCAATCGTTAAGCAAAAACAAAACCCAAAGGCGTGGAGACCTGGGGAAAAAGCAACCCTGAAATATCTACCCTCTGAAACTGAGGAAGATGGGCAAGAGAGGCTGGCTTCAGGTGGCAATCTTTAAGCAAAAGAAACACACAAGGGCGTGGGGAGCTGGGGAAAAGGCAACACTGAGAAATCCACCCTCTGAAACGGACGAAGATGGGCAACAGAGGCTAGCTCAGGTGGCAATCGTTAAGCAAAAGAAACACACAAGGGCGTGGAGGCCTGGGGAAAAAGCAACACGGAGAAATCCACCCTCTGAAACTGAGGGACATGGGCAAAAGAAGCTAGCTCAGGTTGCAACCTTTAAGCAGAAAAAAAACACAAGGGCGTGCAGACCTGGCAAAAAAGCAACAGTGAGAAATCTACCCTCTGAAACCGACGAAGATGGACAACAGAGGCTAGCTCAGGTGGCAATTTTTAAGGAAAAATAAAAGGAAGTGCGTGGAGACCTGGGGAAAAAGCAACACGGAGAAATCTACCCTCTAGAACTGAGAAAGAAGCGCAACAGAGGCTAGCTCAGGTGGCAATCTTTAAGCAAAAAAAATAAGATAAAAAAATACAATGGCGAGGAGACCCGGTCAAAAAGCAACCCTGAAAAAGGTACCCTCTGAAACTGAGGAAGCAGGGCAACAGTGCCTAGCTCAGGTGACAATCTTTAAGCAAAAGAAACACACAAGGGCGTGGAGACCTGGGGAAAAAGCAACCCTGAAATATCTACCCTCTGAAACTGAGGAAGATGGGCAAGAGAGGCTGGCTTCAGGTGGCAATCTTTAAGCAAAAGAAACACACAAGGGCGTGGAGACCTGGGGAAAAAGCAACACGGAGAAATCCACCCTCTGAAACTGAGGGACATGGGCAAAAGAAGCTAGCTCAGGTTGCAACCTTTAAGCAGAAAAAAAACACAAGGGCGTGCAGACCTGGCAAAAAAGCAACAGTGAGAAATCTACCCTCTGAAACCGACGAAGATGGACAACAGAGGCTAGCTCAGGTGGCAATTTTTAAGGAAAAATAAAAGGAAGTGCGTGGAGACCTGGGGAAAAAGCAACACGGAGAAATCTACCCTCTAGAACTGAGAAAGAAGCGCAACAGAGGCTAGCTCAGGTGGCAATCTTTAAGCAAAAAAAATAAGATAAAAAAATACAATGGCGAGGAGACCCGGTCAAAAAGCAACCCTGAAAAAGGTACCCTCTGAAACTGAGGAAGCAGGGCAACAGTGCCTAGCTCAGGTGACAATCTTTAAGCAAAAGAAACACACAAGGGCGTGGGGAGCTGGCGAAAAGGCAACACTGAGAAATCCACCCTCTGAAACGGACGAAGATGGGCAACAGAGGCTAGCTCAGGTGGCAATCTTTAAGCAAAAGAAACACACAAGGGCGTGGAGACCTGGGGAAACAGCAACACGGAGATATCGACCCTCTGAAACTCAGGAAGATGGGCAAGAGAGGCTAGCTCAGGTGGCAATCGTTAAGCAAAAACAAAACCCAAAGGCGTGGAGACCTGGGGAAAAAGCAACCCTGAAATATCTACCCTCTGAAACTGAGGAAGATGGGCAAGAGAGGCTGGCTTCAGGTGGCAATCTTTAAGCAAAAGAAACACACAAGGGCGTGGGGAGCTGGGGAAAAGGCAACACTGAGAAATCCACCCTCTGAAACGGACGAAGATGGGCAACAGAGGCTAGCTCAGGTGGCAATCTTTAAGCAAAAGAAACACACAAGGGCGTGGAGACCTGGGGAAAAAGCAACACGGAGAAATCCACCCTCTGAAACTGAGGAAGATGGGCAAGAGAGGCTACCTCAGGTGGCAATCCTTAAGCAAAAACAAAGCACAAAGGCGTGGAGCCCTGGGGACAAAGCAACCCTGAAATATCTACCCTCTGAAACTGAGGAACATGGGCAAGAGAGGCTAGCTCAGGTGGCACTCGTTAAGCAAAAACAAAACCCAAAGGCGTGGAGACCTGGGGAAAAAGCAACCCTGAAATATCTACCCTCTGAAACTGAGGAAGATGGGCAAGAGAGGCTGGCTTCAGGTGGCAATCGTTAAGCAAAAGAAACACACAAGGGCGTGGAGACCTGGGGAAAAAGCAACATTCAGAAATCCACCCTCTGAAACTGAGGAAGATGGGCAACAGAGGCTACCTCAGGTGGCAATCGTTAAGCCAAAGAAACACACAAGGGTCTGGAGACCTGGGGAAAAAGCAACACGGAGAAATCCACCCTCTGAAACTGACGAACATGGGCAAAAGAAGCTAGCTCAGGTTGCAACCTTTAAGCAGAAAAAAAACACAAGGGCGTGCAGACCTGGCAAAAAAGCCACAGTGAGAAATCTACCCTCTGAAACCGACGAAGATGGACAACAGAGGCTAGCTCAGGTGGCAATTTTTCAGGAAAAATAAAAGGAAGTGCGTGGAGACCTGGGGAAAAAGCAACACGGAGAAATCTACCCTCTAGAACTGAGAAAGAAGCGCAACAGAGGCTAGCTCAGGTGGCAATCTTTAAGCAAAAAAAATAAGATAAAAAAATACAATGGCGAGGAGACCCGGTGAAAAAGCAACCCTGAAAAAGGTACCCTCTGAAACTGAGGAAGCAGGGCAACAGTGCCTAGCTCAGGTGACAATCTTTAAGCAAAAGAAACACACAAGGGCGTGGGGAGCTGGCGAAAAGGCAACACTGAGAAATCCACCCTCTGAAACGGACGAAGATGGGCAACAGAGGCTAGCTCAGGTGGCAATCTTTAAGCAAAAGAAACACACAAGGGCGTGGAGACCTGGGGAAAAAGCAACACGGAGAAATCCACCCTCTGAAACTGAGGAAGATGGGCAAGAGAGGCTACCTCAGGTGGCAATCCTTAAGCAAAAACAAAGCACAAAGGCGTGGAGCCCTGGGGACAAAGCAACCCTGAAGTATCTACCCTCTGAAACTGAGGAACATGGGCAAGAGAGGCTAGCTCAGGTGGCAATCGTTAAGCAAAAACAAAACACAAAGGCGTGGAGACCTGGGGAAAAAGCAACCCTGAAATATCTACCCTCTGAAACTGAGGAAGATGGGCAAGAGAGGCTGGCTTCAGGTGGCAATCTTTAAGCAAAAGAAACACACAAGGGCGTGGAGGCCTGGGGAAAAAGCAACACGGAGAAATCCACCCTCTGAAACTGAGGGACATGGGCAAAAGAAGCTAGCTCAGGTTGCAACCTTTAAGCAGAAAAAAAACACAAGGGCGTGCAGACCTGGCAAAAAAGCCACAGTGAGAAATCTACCCTCTGAAACCGACGAAGATGGACAACAGAGGCTAGCTCAGGTGGCAATTTTTAAGGAAAAATAAAAGGAAGTGCGTGGAGACCTGGGGAAAAAGCAACACGGAGAAATCTACCCTCTAGAACTGAGAAAGAAGCGCAACAGAGGCTAGCTCAGGTGGCAATCTTTAAGCAAAAAAAATAAGATAAAAAAATACAATGGCGAGGAGACCCGGTGAAAAAGCAACCCTGAAAAAGGTACCCTCTGAAACTGAGGAAGCAGGGCAACAGTGCCTAGCTCAGGTGACAATCTTTAAGCAAAAGAAACACACAAGGGCGTGGGGAGCTGGCGAAAAGGCAACACTGAGAAATCCACCCTCTGAAACGGACGAAGATGGGCAACAGAGGCTAGCTCAGGTGGCAATCTTTAAGCAAAAGAAACACACAAGGGCGTGGAGACCTGGGGAAAAAGCAACACGGAGAAATCCACCCTCTGAAACTGAGGAAGATGGGCAAGAGAGGCTACCTCAGGTGGCAATCCTTAAGCAAAAACAAAGCACAAAGGCGTGGAGCCCTGGGGACAAAGCAACCCTGAAGTATCTACCCTCTGAAACTGAGGAACATGGGCAAGAGAGGCTAGCTCAGGTGGCAATCGTTAAGCAAAAACAAAACACAAAGGCGTGGAGACCTGGGGAAAAAGCAACCCTGAAATATCTACCCTCTGAAACTGAGGAAGATGGGCAAGAGAGGCTGGCTTCAGGTGGCAATCTTTAAGCAAAAGAAACACACAAGGGCGTGGAGGCCTGGGGAAAAAGCAACACGGAGAAATCCACCCTCTGAAACTGAGGGACATGGGCAAAAGAAGCTAGCTCAGGTTCTGCAACCTTTAAGCAGAAAAAAAACACAAGGGCGTGCAGACCTGGCAAAAAAGCCACAGTGAGAAATCTACCCTCTGAAACCGACGAAGATGGACAACAGAGGCTAGCTCAGGTGGCAATTTTTAAGGAAAAATAAAAGGAAGTGCGTGGAGACCTGGGGAAAAAGCAACACGGAGAAATCTACCCTCTAGAACTGAGAAAGAAGCGCAACAGAGGCTAGCTCAGGTGGCAATCTTTAAGCAAAAAAAATAAGATAAAAAAATACAATGGCGAGGAGACCCGGTGAAAAAGCAACCCTGAAAAAGGTACCCTCTGAAACTGAGGAAGCAGGGCAACAGTGCCTAGCTCAGGTGACAATCTTTAAGCAAAAGAAACACACAAGGGCGTGGGGAGCTGGCGAAAAGGCAACACTGAGAAATCCACCCTCTGAAACGGACGAAGATGGGCAACAGAGGCTAGCTCAGGTGGCAATCTTTAAGCAAAAGAAACACACAAGGGCGTGGAGACCTGGGGAAAAAGCAACACGGAGAAATCCACCCTCTGAAACTGAGGAAGATGGGCAAGAGAGGCTACCTCAGGTGGCAATCCTTAAGCAAAAACAAAGCACAAAGGCGTGGAGCCCTGGGGACAAAGCAACCCTGAAGTATCTACCCTCTGAAACTGAGGAACATGGGCAAGAGAGGCTAGCTCAGGTGGCAATCGTTAAGCAAAAACAAAACACAAAGGCGTGGAGACCTGGGGAAAAAGCAACCCTGAAATATCTACCCTCTGAAACTGAGGAAGATGGGCAAGAGAGGCTGGCTTCAGGTGGCAATCTTTAAGCAAAAGAAACACACAAGGGCGTGGAGGCCTGGGGAAAAAGCAACACGGAGAAATCCACCCTCTGAAACTGAGGGACATGGGCAAAAGAAGCTAGCTCAGGTTCTGCAACCTTTAAGCAGAAAAAAAACACAAGGGCGTGCAGACCTGGCAAAAAAGCCACAGTGAGAAATCTACCCTCTGAAACCGACGAAGATGGACAACAGAGGCTAGCTCAGGTGGCAATTTTTAAGGAAAAATAAAAGGAAGTGCGTGGAGACCTGGGGAAAAAGCAACACGGAGAAATCTACCCTCTAGAACTGAGAAAGAAGCGCAACAGAGGCTAGCTCAGGTGGCAATCTTTAAGCAAAAAAAATAAGATAAAAAAATACAATGGCGAGGAGACCCGGTGAAAAAGCAACCCTGAAAAAGGTACCCTCTGAAACTGAGGAAGCAGGGCAACAGTGCCTAGCTCAGGTGACAATCTTTAAGCAAAAGAAACACACAAGGGCGTGGGGAGCTGGCGAAAAGGCAACACTGAGAAATCCACCCTCTGAAACGGACGAAGATGGGCAACAGAGGCTAGCTCAGGTGGCAATCTTTAAGCAAAAGAAACACACAAGGGCGTGGAGACCTGGGGAAAAAGCAACACGGAGAAATCCACCCTCTGAAACTGAGGAAGATGGGCAAGAGAGGCTACCTCAGGTGGCAATCCTTAAGCAAAAACAAAGCACAAAGGCGTGGAGCCCTGGGGACAAAGCAACCCTGAAGTATCTACCCTCTGAAACTGAGGAACATGGGCAAGAGAGGCTAGCTCAGGTGGCAATCGTTAAGCAAAAACAAAACACAAAGGCGTGGAGACCTGGGGAAAAAGCAACCCTGAAATATCTACCCTCTGAAACTGAGGAAGATGGGCAAGAGAGGCTGGCTTCAGGTGGCAATCTTTAAGCAAAAGAAACACACAAGGGCGTGGAGGCCTGGGGAAAAAGCAACACGGAGAAATCCACCCTCTGAAACTGAGGGACATGGGCAAAAGAAGCTAGCTCAGGTTCTGCAACCTTTAAGCAGAAAAAAAACACAAGGGCGTGCAGACCTGGCAAAAAAGCCACAGTGAGAAATCTACCCTCTGAAACCGACGAAGATGGACAACAGAGGCTAGCTCAGGTGGCAATTTTTAAGGAAAAATAAAAGGAAGTGCGTGGAGACCTGGGGAAAAAGCAACACGGAGAAATCTACCCTCTAGAACTGAGAAAGAAGCGCAACAGAGGCTAGCTCAGGTGGCAATCTTTAAGCAAAAAAAATAAGATAAAAAAATACAATGGCGAGGAGACCCGGTGAAAAAGCAACCCTGAAAAAGGTACCCTCTGAAACTGAGGAAGCAGGGCAACAGTGCCTAGCTCAGGTGACAATCTTTAAGCAAAAGAAACACACAAGGGCGTGGGGAGCTGGCGAAAAGGCAACACTGAGAAATCCACCCTCTGAAACGGACGAAGATGGGCAACAGAGGCTAGCTCAGGTGGCAATCTTTAAGCAAAAGAAACACACAAGGGCGTGGAGACCTGGGGAAAAAGCAACACGGAGAAATCCACCCTCTGAAACTGAGGAAGATGGGCAAGAGAGGCTACCTCAGGTGGCAATCCTTAAGCAAAAACAAAGCACAAAGGCGTGGAGCCCTGGGGACAAAGCAACCCTGAAGTATCTACCCTCTGAAACTGAGGAACATGGGCAAGAGAGGCTAGCTCAGGTGGCAATCGTTAAGCAAAAACAAAACACAAAGGCGTGGAGACCTGGGGAAAAAGCAACCCTGAAATATCTACCCTCTGAAACTGAGGAAGATGGGCAAGAGAGGCTGGCTTCAGGTGGCAATCTTTAAGCAAAAGAAACACACAAGGGCGTGGAGGCCTGGGGAAAAAGCAACACGGAGAAATCCACCCTCTGAAACTGAGGGACATGGGCAAAAGAAGCTAGCTCAGGTTCTGCAACCTTTAAGCAGAAAAAAAACACAAGGGCGTGCAGACCTGGCAAAAAAGCCACAGTGAGAAATCTACCCTCTGAAACCGACGAAGATGGACAACAGAGGCTAGCTCAGGTGGCAATTTTTAAGGAAAAATAAAAGGAAGTGCGTGGAGACCTGGGGAAAAAGCAACACGGAGAAATCTACCCTCTAGAACTGAGAAAGAAGCGCAACAGAGGCTAGCTCAGGTGGCAATCTTTAAGCAAAAAAAATAAGATAAAAAAATACAATGGCGAGGAGACCCGGTGAAAAAGCAACCCTGAAAAAGGTACCCTCTGAAACTGAGGAAGCAGGGCAACAGTGCCTAGCTCAGGTGACAATCTTTAAGCAAAAGAAACACACAAGGGCGTGGGGAGCTGGCGAAAAGGCAACACTGAGAAATCCACCCTCTGAAACGGACGAAGATGGGCAACAGAGGCTAGCTCAGGTGGCAATCTTTAAGCAAAAGAAACACACAAGGGCGTGGAGACCTGGGGAAAAAGCAACACGGAGAAATCCACCCTCTGAAACTGAGGAAGATGGGCAAGAGAGGCTACCTCAGGTGGCAATCCTTAAGCAAAAACAAAGCACAAAGGCGTGGAGCCCTGGGGACAAAGCAACCCTGAAGTATCTACCCTCTGAAACTGAGGAACATGGGCAAGAGAGGCTAGCTCAGGTGGCAATCGTTAAGCAAAAACAAAACACAAAGGCGTGGAGACCTGGGGAAAAAGCAACCCTGAAATATCTACCCTCTGAAACTGAGGAAGATGGGCAAGAGAGGCTGGCTTCAGGTGGCAATCTTTAAGCAAAAGAAACACACAAGGGCGTGGAGGCCTGGGGAAAAAGCAACACGGAGAAATCCACCCTCTGAAACTGAGGGACATGGGCAAAAGAAGCTAGCTCAGGTTCTGCAACCTTTAAGCAGAAAAAAAACACAAGGGCGTGCAGACCTGGCAAAAAAGCAACAGTGAGAAATCTACCCTCTGAAACCGACGAAGATGGACAACAGAGGCTAGCTCAGGTGGCAATTTTTAAGGAAAAATAAAAGGAAGTGCGTGGAGACCTGGGGAAAAAGCAACACGGAGAAATCTACCCTCTAGAACTGACAAAGAAGCGCAACAGAGGCTAGCTCAGGTGGCAATCTTTAAGCAAAAAAAATAAGATAAAAAAATACAATGGCGAGGAGACCCGGTGAAAAAGCAACCCTGAAAAAGGTACCCTCTGAAACTGAGGAAGCAGGGCAACAGTGCCTAGCTCAGGTGACAATCTTTAAGCAAAAGAAACACACAAGGGCGTGGGGAGCTGGCGAAAAGGCAACACTGAGAAATCCACCCTCTGAAACGGACGAAGATGGGCAACAGAGGCTAGCTCAGGTGGCAATCTTTAAGCAAAAGAAACACACAAGGGCGTGGAGACCTGGGGAAAAAGCAACACGGAGAAATCCACCCTCTGAAACTGAGGAAGATGGGCAAGAGAGGCTACCTCAGGTGGCAATCCTTAAGCAAAAACAAAGCACAAAGGCGTGGAGCCCTGGGGACAAAGCAACCCTGAAGTATCTACCCTCTGAAACTGAGGAACATGGGCAAGAGAGGCTAGCTCAGGTGGCAATCGTTAAGCAAAAACAAAACACAAAGGCGTGGAGACCTGGGGAAAAAGCAACCCTGAAATATCTACCCTCTGAAACTGAGGAAGATGGGCAAGAGAGGCTGGCTTCAGGTGGCAATCTTTAAGCAAAAGAAACACACAAGGGCGTGGAGGCCTGGGGAAAAAGCAACACGGAGAAATCCACCCTCTGAAACTGAGGGACATGGGCAAAAGAAGCTAGCTCAGGTTGCAACCTTTAAGCAGAAAAAAAACACAAGGGCGTGCAGACCTGGCAAAAAAGCCACAGTGAGAAATCTACCCTCTGAAACCGACGAAGATGGACAACAGAGGCTAGCTCAGGTGGCAATTTTTAAGGAAAAATAAAAGGAAGTGCGTGGAGACCTGGGGAAAAAGCAACACGGAGAAATCTACCCTCTAGAACTGAGAAAGAAGCGCAACAGAGGCTAGCTCAGGTGGCAATCTTTAAGCAAAAAAAATAAGATAAAAAAATACAATGGCGAGGAGACCCGGTGAAAAAGCAACCCTGAAAAAGGTACCCTCTGAAACTGAGGAAGCAGGGCAACAGTGCCTAGCTCAGGTGACAATCTTTAAGCAAAAGAAACACACAAGGGCGTGGGGAGCTGGCGAAAAGGCAACACTGAGAAATCCACCCTCTGAAACGGACGAAGATGGGCAACAGAGGCTAGCTCAGGTGGCAATCTTTAAGCAAAAGAAACACACAAGGGCGTGGAGACCTGGGGAAAAAGCAACACGGAGAAATCCACCCTCTGAAACTGAGGAAGATGGGCAAGAGAGGCTACCTCAGGTGGCAATCCTTAAGCAAAAACAAAGCACAAAGGCGTGGAGCCCTGGGGACAAAGCAACCCTGAAGTATCTACCCTCTGAAACTGAGGAACATGGGCAAGAGAGGCTAGCTCAGGTGGCAATCGTTAAGCAAAAACAAAACACAAAGGCGTGGAGACCTGGGGAAAAAGCAACCCTGAAATATCTACCCTCTGAAACTGAGGAAGATGGGCAAGAGAGGCTGGCTTCAGGTGGCAATCTTTAAGCAAAAGAAACACACAAGGGCGTGGAGGCCTGGGGAAAAAGCAACACGGAGAAATCCACCCTCTGAAACTGAGGGACATGGGCAAAAGAAGCTAGCTCAGGTTGCAACCTTTAAGCAGAAAAAAAACACAAGGGCGTGCAGACCTGGCAAAAAAGCCACAGTGAGAAATCTACCCTCTGAAACCGACGAAGATGGACAACAGAGGCTAGCTCAGGTGGCAATTTTTAAGGAAAAATAAAAGGAAGTGCGTGGAGACCTGGGGAAAAAGCAACACGGAGAAATCTACCCTCTAGAACTGAGAAAGAAGCGCAACAGAGGCTAGCTCAGGTGGCAATCTTTAAGCAAAAAAAATAAGATAAAAAAATACAATGGCGAGGAGACCCGGTGAAAAAGCAACCCTGAAAAAGGTACCCTCTGAAACTGAGGAAGCAGGGCAACAGTGCCTAGCTCAGGTGACAATCTTTAAGCAAAAGAAACACACAAGGGCGTGGGGAGCTGGCGAAAAGGCAACACTGAGAAATCCACCCTCTGAAACGGACGAAGATGGGCAACAGAGGCTAGCTCAGGTGGCAATCTTTAAGCAAAAGAAACACACAAGGGCGTGGAGACCTGGGGAAAAAGCAACACGGAGAAATCCACCCTCTGAAACTGAGGAAGATGGGCAAGAGAGGCTACCTCAGGTGGCAATCCTTAAGCAAAAACAAAGCACAAAGGCGTGGAGCCCTGGGGACAAAGCAACCCTGAAATATCTACCCTCTGAAACTGAGGAACATGGGCAAGAGAGGCTAGCTCAGGTGGCACTCGTTAAGCAAAAACAAAACACAAAGGCGTGGAGACCTGGGGAAAAAGCAACCCTGAAATATCTACCCTCTGAAACTGAGGAAGATGGGCAAGAGAGGCTGGCTTCAGGTGGCAATCTTTAAGCAAAAGAAACACACAAGGGCGTGGAGGCCTGGGGAAAAAGCAACACGGAGAAATCCACCCTCTGAAACTGAGGGACATGGGCAAAAGAAGCTAGCTCAGGTTCTGCAACCTTTAAGCAGAAAAAAAACACAAGGGCGTGCAGACCTGGCAAAAAAGCCACAGTGAGAAATCTACCCTCTGAAACCGACGAAGATGGACAACAGAGGCTAGCTCAGGTGGCAATTTTTAAGGAAAAATAAAAGGAAGTGCGTGGAGACCTGGGGAAAAAGCAACACGGAGAAATCTACCCTCTAGAACTGAGAAAGAAGCGCAACAGAGGCTAGCTCAGGTGGCAATCTTTAAGCAAAAAAAATAAGATAAAAAAATACAATGGCGAGGAGACCCGGTGAAAAAGCAACCCTGAAAAAGGTACCCTCTGAAACTGAGGAAGCAGGGCAACAGTGCCTAGCTCAGGTGACAATCTTTAAGCAAAAGAAACACACAAGGGCGTGGGGAGCTGGCGAAAAGGCAACACTGAGAAATCCACCCTCTGAAACGGACGAAGATGGGCAACAGAGGCTAGCTCAGGTGGCAATCTTTAAGCAAAAGAAACACACAAGGGCGTGGAGACCTGGGGAAAAAGCAACACGGAGAAATCCACCCTCTGAAACTGAGGAAGATGGGCAAGAGAGGCTACCTCAGGTGGCAATCCTTAAGCAAAAACAAAGCACAAAGGCGTGGAGCCCTGGGGACAAAGCAACCCTGAAGTATCTACCCTCTGAAACTGAGGAACATGGGCAAGAGAGGCTAGCTCAGGTGGCAATCGTTAAGCAAAAACAAAACACAAAGGCGTGGAGACCTGGGGAAAAAGCAACCCTGAAATATCTACCCTCTGAAACTGAGGAAGATGGGCAAGAGAGGCTGGCTTCAGGTGGCAATCTTTAAGCAAAAGAAACACACAAGGGCGTGGAGGCCTGGGGAAAAAGCAACACGGAGAAATCCACCCTCTGAAACTGAGGGACATGGGCAAAAGAAGCTAGCTCAGGTTGCAACCTTTAAGCAGAAAAAAAACACAAGGGCGTGCAGACCTGGCAAAAAAGCCACAGTGAGAAATCTACCCTCTGAAACCGACGAAGATGGACAACAGAGGCTAGCTCAGGTGGCAATTTTTAAGGAAAAATAAAAGGAAGTGCGTGGAGACCTGGGGAAAAAGCAACACGGAGAAATCTACCCTCTAGAACTGAGAAAGAAGCGCAACAGAGGCTAGCTCAGGTGGCAATCTTTAAGCAAAAAATAAAAAATAAAAAAATACAATGGCGAGGAGACCCGGTCAAAAAGCAACCCTGAAAAAGGTACCCTCTGAAACTGAGGAAGCAGCGCAACAGTGCCTAGCTCAGGTGACAATCTTTAAGCAAAAAAAAAAAACAAAAAACAAAAAACAAAAAACAAAACCCACAATGGAGTGGAGACCCGGGGAAATCAACACTGAAAAATACAAAAAGAATGGAAGACCAATAGACAGAGCAGGCACTTTCACCTGGGGTGGAGGAGGTAGGCATGGATGACCGATAAGCGCATGAAAAGATGTGAGCTGTTCCCTGGAAAAGCAAGTGAGAAAATTAGAGGGAGACATTGTGGGGACACATGGGTGAGACTGCCTTCTTCCAAATACCGGAACAGGATCAAACTGCTAGTCAGGTCGCGGAGAAGCCAAGTCAGTCACTCACGCCTCACTGGTGGTGAAGGGAAACGGTATGGCCTCTGTGAAAAAGGGCGTGGCGTGTTCCAAAACTGACACGCCGCGGAAACAACCACCGAAAGTGGCAACCTACATAAGCCTTTGGTGTATCTTGCCTCCTAAGAGCGTCTGTATGTAGCTGGAGCCTTGGGTCGTTAAGGCTTCCACAGTGATCTGTGGTGGGTGGGTGGGGGGGGGGGGGCCTTGGGCCTTGGGGGTCTCCGCTGGACCTCCAGGAAGTCAGCTTTTGTGGAGTCCCGTGAGTCCTTCCAGGGAGGGAGGCATCCAACCCGAGGGTGGTCTGGAGGGCACCACTCCCACCACTCCCGGGGGCTGGGGCGGGGGGCGGGGTGGGGGCTGCGGCCACGTTCCTGTTCATTCACACAGAATCCGGGGCATGAATGTTCTTAGCAGCTCTGTTCCACACAGCCCCACACTGGAAACCACACAGACGTCCTGCGAGTCCCATCCCTTGCTCATGTCGCCGGGGCTCCGGAGGAGGGCCACTCTGTAAAAGCGGCCGCCAGATGGCGCCCAACGACCGGCGCGGAGGGGTCAGCGGGAGGGAACCGGGTCACCAGCCAGCGAGAGTGCACAGCCTGAGCCCACCGCCGGGTCAGGTCTCTCTCTGTCTCTGTCTCTGTCTCTGTCTCTGTCTCTCTCTGTCTCTGTCTCTGTCTCTGTCTCTCTCTGTCTCTCTCTCTCTCTCTTTCTCTCTGGGCCCGCTTGGGGCGGCCGGGAGGTCACCACGTGAGGCCCCAGGGTGTCCACCTCGGAGCTCCCAGGCAGCACAGGGCAACCCTGGGCGCAGAAGGAGGTGTTGGAAAATCGGCGGGGAGGGGGGTGGGGTGGGTGGGCTTGCCAGGAAGGGGACAGACTCCCCACGTGACTTCTGGGCCGGGCCGGGCGCGGGGCTGCCGGCTGGCTGACGCGGACAGAGGTGGAAAAGTCCCCGGAGATGCCACGGGGCAGGCCGGGGCTGCCGGCCCCCGCTTCCCGGAGCGGCCCGAGCACTTCCCGGGCTCCCGGGAGGACTTAGAAAATCACGGCGGGGTGGGGGGTGGGGGTCGCTGTCAAACCGAAACCATGCACGTCATCAGAGAAGGACCGTGACGACGGAGGAATTGTCCGCAGTCTGTCAGGAATTGTGTGCAGCCTGTCACTTCCGGCCCAGAGGGTCTCTCTAAGGCAGACGGACAGACAGAGCCCACAAGTCGTAGAGGAAAGGACCGAGCCGCTTGGCCGCGGAAAAGTTTACAACACAAAACAGGTCTCCCTCCGCACGGGGCCACAGCAAAGCCCAAAGACGACACACGGGGGGGAGCATGGGTGCAGATGCACGTGTGGTGATAAGAATATGGATTTCAGCAGGGCTTCCCGTCCTCATCAACAAGCAGAAGCACCCAAATGGTGGGGGTTGGGGGGCAGAGACCTCACAGCCATTCCCTCCACAAATCGAGTTCCCCGGGACATCCTCACAGCGCCGTGCTGTGAGTGTGTGTGGGTGTTTAAAATGGAGTAAATGTGGACGTGGAACTGCTCCGTGAAACCAAAATAACAACAGTCGTAGATCTTCTTTGGTCATTTAGAAAATTCTTTTTTTTTTTTTTTCCCCAGCGGTGCACGTATTTCCCTTCCAAAAAAGAAGAACGGGAAAGGAGATGTTAAAGGCAAGCAGAGAGAGGAAAACTGTTGCAAAACAAAAGCTGAGCTCCCGTCCGAGGGAGGCCTCCTCCATTGGAGGCCTAGGAAATCATTCTGACAAAATGGAGGATCTCTGTCTTTGGTGTCGATTCCCTCAGAGGTCAAGAGAAACATTTTCCAATGTCTTTATCAGGAGGAGACTAGAAGTTAGAGAAAAGTATCCTTTCGGGAGTGAGAAAAACAAATTCTGATTTTGCATCAGCTTCCCTCCGATCTTGAAACTCATTGACTTGATTCCATTCTGTCGACGGAAATAATCCGGAACCAATCTATCCGTGAAAATCGGGGTGCGTTTATTCTGAGCTAAAATGTGAGGACTGTGGCCCGGGGCCTTTCTTCCCGAAGGAAGAGAGGGTGCCCGGGAAGTGGGGTGTACAGAGTGCTTCTAGACCCCCAGAGAGGACGTTTCACATAGGATCGAAAGGTCCCTTGGATGATAGTCGCGAGACTGCTCTGTCGGCACAGCGATCGACAGACACTGCTGGGTGGCAGGTCTGTTGTCTGGGCCTGGGTGGTCACAGGGGAGCCGGATGGTCAAAGGTGAGCGCAACCATCCGCTCCTAGCCTAAGGAAAGATGCCTCTCCTTAAGGAAAGGCCCGAGCACGGGGAAGCTGCTCCTTTCCCTTAAGGGCATTGGTTCTTGCCGTAGGAAATGTGTAAAGCGGATCTACGATGCGATGCGTGCTCGACGGCCACGTCAGGCCCTTTTCGAAAAACACTGTCAGGCCGAATTAGGCCGACACCCAATGGCTTCCTCATAGACTCCCATAGATCCTATCGCTCGCCATTTCTATCTGTCCACTCGTTCCAATTTTAGGCCACTTGACCACGAACAGGCCTTTTTCTCAGATTATTTTCCCCGTGAAACTTTGATCACCTTTTCACAGACAAAACGATCTTTACTTTTTAGGCCCTCTTGCCTGAAGGCAGCCATCTCACTTTCCTTGAACACAAAGATGTTTCCCATATTCACTTTTAGTGGCTTTTTGTTTTGTTTTGTTTTGTTTTGAGGACGATGAGCCCTGAGCTAACTGCTGCCAATCCTCCTCTTTTTGCCGAGGAAGGCTGGCCCTGAGCTCACCTCCGTGCCCATCTTCCTCTATTTCATATGTGGGACGCCTACCACCACGTGGCTCGCCCAGCGGTGCCACGTCCACCCCCGGGATCCGAACTGGCGAACCCCGGGCCGGCGAAGCGGAACAGGCACACTTAACCAGCGCGCCACCGGGCCGGCCTAGTGGCTTTCATCGCATTTGTTAAGTAGATTTTTTAACCCTCACGAACCTTAATTTTGGTGAAAACTAAGAAGCCAGCAATTAGGAACTGTCCTTCCCATGAGCATTCCGTCGCTTGGCCAATGTCTAAACACTTGGCCACTTTTAGAAACATGGGATTTCATAGGTTTATCTTTTCCTTCGCTTTATTTGATTTCATCTCACTTTAGTTTTTGGGTGAGGAAGATCGGCCCTCACAGAGCTAACGCCTGTTGCCAATCTTCCGTTTTTGTTTTTTTTTTCCCCCCTCCCGATTTTTCTCCCCCAATCCCCCCCATGACATAGTTGTCTATCTTAGTTGAGGGCCCTTCCAGTTGTGGCATGTGGGACGCCGCCTCCACACGGCCCGACGAGCGGTGCCGTGTCCGTGCCGTGCCCGGGATCTGAACCGGCAAAACCCTGGGCCGCCGAAGGGGAGCTTGTGAACTTAACCACTCGGCCACGGGGCCGCCCCTGTCCGTGGACTTTTTTATCACCTGATTTCACCTCGCAAAACTTCAAAGCTTCAAGTTATCAGAGAGGTTTGGGAAGTTGTTTTTATTAATTTAATTAATTTATTTTTCGAGGAAGACGAGCCCCGAGCTGACACCTGCTGCCAATTCTCCTCTTTTTGCCCCGGGAGAGTGATCCCGAGCTAACATCCGTGCCCATCCCCCTCCCCTTGATAGGCGGGACGCTGACCACAGCGTGGCTCGCCAAGCGGCGCCACGTCCGCACCCTGGATCCGAACCTGCGAACCCCTGGCTGACAAAACGGAACGTGCGAACTTAACCGCTGTGCCGCCGGGCTGGCCCTTCGGGAAGTTATTTTCAGGACACGGGCCATAAACTAGAATCACCGCTACAGGTTTATCGGAGCGACATCAGCGTTCGTGGTGGATTGAGTCGTCCCCTCTGTCTCTCCCCTCCAGGGCACAACCAAAGGGACGTCTATCGACCCACCCACCAAGGATTCCCCCCCCCCCCCCCGCACGGCACAGCAGGATGCCTGAGAGATCCACGCAGCCCTACAGCGGCAAGTCACATTCGCACAGTCAAAATTCAATGGCAGAGACAAAACGTTAAGGTCAGTGAGAGGGAAGAGAATAACCGGCCCAGGAGCAACGGTGTGAAGAACACGGAGAAGACGGGTCCTAGACGCCGGGGTCCCCGGAGCAGCGATTTCATCAGAGGCCCGCAAACGTCCACGATCTCCACACCACGTTTATGGCCGACTGCGTGCGTGGGTCCTTTGGAATCGACCAGGCTACCGTCCGGGCCACTTTGGGACATCGTGTCCAGCTGCCCCGAGCGGTGGAGCTGTCGTTCAAGTGTAAGATGGGGCCCGTCCGGGGAGAGAATGGGGACGGGGAAAGGGAGGCCGCGGGAAGTCACAGAGTCTGAGGTGTTCGGGGGAGACTGACTCTTCTGAAGTGGAGGTGGTAGAAGGAGAGCAGCAGGATTTTTGGATTTTTGTTCCCTCTGTTAGGTATCTGGGTCCGGAGGAGAGTGGGGCGGGGGGGGGGGCGGGTGGTGGTGGTGGTGGTGGGTGTGAGGCTGAGGCGGGGCTGGTGTTTCCTTTCCGAGTCAGGTGGAAGAGCTCCTCCAGTGGAGGTTTTTAGACAAGGGGTCTGGTCTGGCAGGATGGGAGGTTGCGGGTTGAGCCACAGGGGAATCTGTCGTAGCTCAGACTCGGGCCTTTGAAGAAATAGACAGAGAGAGGAGTTTTGCTCTGTCTGTCACCGCAGCCGGCACCTCAGGAGCAACAACAGGAGGCTTCCCGAATGAGTGAAGGGGCAGGAGCCAGCGTGCCCCGTGCCTCTCTCAGCCCTGCGCCGGCAGGGAAGGAAGCAGGCAGGCAGGCCTCAGGGCTACTCCCGTCCTACTGCCCGGTGGTCCCTGTCCCGGCCCCGCCCCCACTCTCCCCCTGACCCTCACCGCTCCCCAGCCCTCTTCTCAGCCAGAGAGGCGATGGGGGGGGGGCGGTGCGGTCCCAGAACAAGTTTCCTCTCATCCGCCATCATCTTGCCACCCTGACGACTTGGCCTAAGATCCGGCCTAGGCTGTACCCTGAGATCCGGCCTAGGCTGTACCCGTGTGTGGTTTTCCTGTGGACAAGGGGGCCGGTTCACCATTTCGGAAGAAACCCCTAGCCTTCCACTGCCGAGTCGCCAGCCTGGGAGGGGGGGGGGGGGGGGGGGGGGGGGGAGGTCAGGCCCATTCATTCCGATGGGCCTGGCGTCAGGGCTTCATTCAAGTGCAGGAAGCTCTCTCCCATGGCCTCGGGCTTTTTTCCATTGAACGGCTTTCTTCAATTCCCCCACCCTTAGGCCGCAGTCCACCAAGGGCCGGGAGGCAGGGAGGGAAGATGTTGGGGCAGGGTGGCTGTCTGAGAAACTCGCCTCATCTGGGGCAGAAAGAGTGCCCCCCTCCTTTCTCTAACCCTACTAGACTGCTTGAGGATCACGGACGGTTTGGCTCATCGATGAGCCCTGCGTTATGGGCCCGGCAAGCAAACTCCTAACGGGCAACCCGCCGCTCTAGGCGTGTGTGGGTTTTTTGATCTTTCACCTTCAAGTTCGCACGACATCGGTCCGTGTCCCCCGCCCCGGCTTCCCATGGGAAATCCTCCGTCTCTTTCCACAGACTCACTGGCGACTTCACACAGTGCCTGCCTCCTCCTCCTTAGGAAGGAAGGAAGGAAGGAAGGAAGGAAGGAAGGGAGGAAGGAAGGAAGGAAGGAAGGGAGGGGCTGACCCCGTGGCCGAGCGGTTGAGTTTGCACGCTCCGCTTCAGCGGCCCGGGGCTTGGAAGGTTCGGATCCTGGGCTCGGACACGGCACCGCTCATCAAACCACGCTGAGGTGGCGTCCCACACGGCAGAACCAGAGGGACCCTCAAAGAGAATATAGAACTAGGTACTGGGGTGCTCTGGGGAGAAGAAGAAGAAGGAGGAGGAATAAAAAGAAAAGAAAAGATTGGCAATGAGCTCGGGTGCCAGTCTTTAAAAAAAAAAAAAAAAAAAGAGGAAGAAAGATGGACAAACAGGAACGAATCCCACTGACGGCACCTCCAAATGGTGGGGGGCAGGGGGGTGGGGGGGGTGGGGAGTGGCATCATCGGGCCAAGGGTGACTCTAAGCGTGATCCCGCGGTTGTGTTATTTGACATTTTATCGAATCGATTTATTATTTTATTTTTGAGGAAGATGAGCCCTGAGCGAACATCTGCCACCAATCCTCCTCTGTCGGCCGAGGAAGACTGGCCCTGAGCTGACATCCGTGCCCATCCCCCTCTACTTTCCAGGTGGGACGCCTGCCACAGCGTGGCTCGCCAAGCGGTGCCGGGTCCTGCGCCCGGGATCCGGACCGGCGAACCCGGGGCCGGCGGAGCAGAACGTGCGAACTTCACCGCCGCGCCACCGGGCCGGCCCCCGGAGTTGTTTTGAAAATCCAGTAAGGGGCTGGCCCCGTGGCCGAGTGGTTAAGTTCGCGCGCTCCGCTGCAGGCAGCCCAGTGTTTCATCGGTTTGTTCGGATCCCGGGCGCGGACACGGCACTGCTCATCAAACCACGCTGAGGCGGCGTCCCACATACCACCGCTAGAAGGACCCACCGCGAAGAACACACAACTACGTACCGGGGGGCTTTGGGGAGAAAAAGGAAAGACAAAAAATAAAATCTTCCAAACTCCAATAAAACTTTGAGTGAAGACGACGAGGAGGATGCGAAACGTATCTCACGCCTCCGAGCCGAGCCGTCCGTTTAGGTTTAGGAAGGGGGACGAGGACCCTTTGTAAGCGACATCCCTTTTTAAGCACCATTCTAAACCACAGAACAGAACTCCCTCTCCTCGACCCGGAGCGAGGAGGTTCCTGGGTGTGTCAGAGAGGGTCACGTCCTCTGCAGCACGAACGAACCGCCAGGGTTCGGCCACGGGAAAGAATTTCTTCCTCTCCAGGGGGACTAAAAGTCACCGACGGCAGCGGGCGTAGGTGCTATCCTTCCCGTCCAGGAAAGGCAGGGAGAACTTCAGCCGTGAAGAGAAGGAGGTCTTCCTCACTCCCCGTTTTGGGAGGGCCCCTTTGGCAGGGGAGTTTTGTCTCCTGATTTCAAGTCAGGAAGAAAAGGGAGAGAGAGAGAGAGAGAGAGAGAGAGAGAGAGAGTGTGTGTCCTTCTCGTGCCAGGTCGGTCTGAGGGGGACCTCCTCTGGTTTCCTCCCTTCCCAGGGAACGCCGTTCGCTCCTTCTTCTAGAAAAAGCTCCCAAAGCACCACCGCCCAGGATGGTCGACCTACGCCCATCGTCCCTCCTTTCCCAATCATTTCTACCGCGACAGAGGGACAGAGGCCCCTGCCCCATCCCCATCCCCACCCCCACCCCCATCGCCTGCCTCCTTGATGGCCAAAGGAGCTGCCTCTGAGAATGGAACGGGGCTTGGAAACCTTCTAGAGGGGTGACTCTCACCTGCCTGCCTGCTGGGAAAAGCACCACGCTGTCCATCGGACTGCTCTTTTGGGCAAACGTAGGCGTGCCACATAGCGATCGACAGCTATGGCGGGGGGGGGGGGGGGGGCGGGGTGGCGTGGTGGTGCCCAGGATCCACGACACGTGACGGCTGCGGAGCACGACAGCCCTAAGACCTTGAGGGAGACGGGGTGGCGCGTGAATCCTTTCGGAACGAGAACGACAGGAAACGCTGACGGGGACGTGTTCTCCTCTCGAGAACACACCAACGCCTCGCACGGTGTCTGACCCGGGGTGCCTCTGACTTTTGTCATCAGAGACGATCCTCTCGACCGCCCCTCACGCTTTGGGGAAAAGGGGAGAGGGACTCGGTAGCACGGGAAAAGCCATCCATCCGCCCTTCCTTTCCGTCTTCACGGCTCCTTCTCGTGGAAAACGAGGAAGCCGTCCGGAGGAACGGAACACTGACCCGGGCCAAAGCGTGGCCCAGCCTGAGCCTCCAAAACCTTCTGCTAAGTGAGAGGTGCCAGACATCCAAGGCGACCTACGTTGCGATTCCACACAGAGGAGAGAGCTAGAACGGTCCAACCCTAGAGGGCGACAGCAGATGGCGGCGGCGGCGGCGGCGGCAGCGGTGGTGGTGATCGTGGTGGGGCAGATCCGGGAGTGGGGCCGTTTTTTCTTTCGGGGGGAGGGGATGGAAACGGAAACCTTCTGGAAATAGATAGCCATGACGGATGCGCCACCTTGGGGAGAGAGACTCCCGAAGGCCACTGGCTTGTGCCCCGTGGAAAGGATGGATTCGGTGGGATGGGAATTCTACCTCCGTGTAGAGCGTGTGGTAAACCACGAGGTAGGTGGGTGGGTGGCCTCCCTGCCTCGCCTCCACCTAGACGTCCACACACAGAGACCGACGAGGGAGGGAGGGAGGGAGGGAGAGAGACAAGACTGACAGAGGCCGAGGCCGAGGCCGAGGCAGTGAGCGAGTAAGTGATCGACCCTGGCCATAGGGATTCCTCAGAGGGCGTCTCTTGGCTCCCCAAACGAAGAATGTGTGTGGAGATCGAGAAAGATCACCGACCTAGGAGAACCAGCAAGACTTCCTCACCCGCCAGAGAGCCGCTGGGCCCCTGCCGTCCCTGCCACCGCCACCCCTACCCCTCGCCTTTGGCAGCGACGCCAACGAAAGGCAGGCAGACGAGTGGGAGAGTCGTGTGGTGGTGTCCCCCAAGGAAGGTGGGTCCATGCCGACGAGCGGTCGTCGGCGTGTGGAAAAGCCAGAGGCGGGCTGACTAGAAGGAGGGCGTCCTGGAGGAAGGGGCCAGGGTGTGAGGGAGAGAGGCCTGTTCCTCTTCCCCTGTCGGTCCCAAGTCAGGGGCCCAAAGGAGGAAAGCTGTCCGTTCCTTTCCGACTCGGACGGTTCGGGCGGAACCGACCGATCCCCGCGGCGGCGCAGTCGGGGCTTTCTGGACCAGAACCCCTCTCTCTGTCGCCTTTCGACCACACGCACGCTTTAGAGGCCAAGGGAAAATGGATCGGGTCTCTCTGTCTCTCTCCCTAGAAAACAAGGGGCCGGGGGCCGAGCCCGTGGACGAACGGTCAAGTAGCGCCCCCCACCCCGGCCCCCGGCTTCGACGGCCCAGGTTTTCACCGGTTCGGATCCTGGGCGCAGCCCCAGACCCAGCATCGCCCTTCAAGCCACGCCGAGGCGGCGTCCCACATGGCAGAAACGCGAAAGACCTACCACTGGAACCTACAACTATGGACGGGACGGGACGGGACGGGGCGGGGCGGGGCGGGGCGGGGCGGGGGTGGGGGGGGCGGCTTTGGGGAGCAGGAAGAAAGAAAAAATAAAAGAAACACAAGGACGGTCATCGCGATAGTTCTTTCCACTTCCATCCATATGTTAACAGGACCCAAGTTTCCCGACCTCCATTTGGATGTATGTTAACTAAATGGAGAAGCTATTCAAAGGACTCCTCTAAAGAAGTCCACGTTCTTCTTTCTAAATGATAATGAAAATCATTGTCACCACCGCTCTTCCGACCCTCCATGTCCAGACGGCCTCCCGCCCCTCCCCTATCCCCAACTCCCGCCCCGCCCCGCGCCGACCCCCGACCCCGGCATTCTCCACGCCCACCTTTCCCTCTCCACTCCTACCCCCCCCCCCCGTCCCCCGCCGCCCGGGACACCGCACCCCGCGCCCCCCCCCCCCAATCCAGGCCGGGCCACCTGGTCGACCTCCTCGAACACTATATAAGAGGATGCCGGGCAGCAGGTGGCGCCCGACAAGCGGCCTCCTCACCGGCCGGACGGATCAGCCTCGCGGGGGCGGGCGATGGGGAGGCGTTCGTCCAGGTCAGGTCAGGTCGGGGGAGGGAGGATGCCGCGCCGGCCGGCCTGGTGCGTGGCCTGGTCCCGATCCACCCCGCGTCTCGTTTCTCGGGCCGGGACGAGTACAGGCGGGGAGGCCGACTCGGTCACGGAAAGCGGCCTTGGGGAGGTTTTGGCGAACGTCCCTGTCCCGGGGCCGTCTGCCGACTAGGGGACGGAGTCCTCCTCCATGCTCCTTCTCGCCCCCAGTCGGGCGGGTTGTGGGTCGCGCGGTCGACTTGGCCATTTCCCCGGAGGCATCCTGCCTGCCGGGGCTCCCTCCCTCGGGCCGGTGCGAGCGGTCCTCGGGCGGCCCGGGAATTTGGGCCGCAGCGAACGAACGAACGAAGCCCGTCCCTCCTGCGTCGGCACCGATGAGACACAGCCCTGGTGGATGGAGCCGCTTTCCTCGGGTTTCCTTTTGCTTTCGGCCGCTGCTGCCACCAAACCTCCCTAAACGATAGGAATGAAAACGGGAACCGTTGGCATAATAAAAGCGTTTTGGTTGGCGTGTTTCTTGGCTTTTGGGGACTCGAGAGGTATGATGGATGATCTCCGATTGACGTTGGGAAGGTCTATTTCATCCCAGTCGCACGAACCCCGAAAACGTGGCGGCTGGACGAGGGAGGGAGGGAGGGAGGGAGGGAGGGAGGGAGGGAGGGAGGCCAACCACGGGATTTCCGCACGACCAGCTGATGGACACGAGCGCCCCGTGAGCCGGGCGGAGGGCAGCCGCCCGGGTCTCGCAGCTACGTGCCCGCGGAACCCTCGGGACTGCGAGAAGCCGGAGCGACCCGCAGCCATGTGGCGCTCGGCGCGGACATCTGGTCGACCCGCGCGCCACGGGACCCGGGGCCCGAGTCCGGGCCGGGCCGCCGGTCGACCCGGCAGGGCGTCGGCCACCGGGGAGCCGCACCCGCGAGTCCGCGGGGTCTCTGGAGCCGACGGAGGCCGGGGAGCCCACCCAGGCCGCCGAGAGCCCCGCGTCCCCGCGGCGCTCGGCGCGGACATCTGGTCGACCCGCGCGCCGCCGGACCCCGTGGCTACGAGTCCGCGGGGCCTTCGTAGCCGACAGAGGGCCGGGAGCGCACCCAGAACACCCAGAGCCCCGGGGCCCGGCCCCGAGCGCCGCGGACATCTGGTCGACCCGCGCGCCCCAGTCCGGGGACCAAGTCCGGGCCGGGCCGCCGGTCGACCCGGCAGGGCGGCTGC
>NC_091813.1:1577065-1604565 GCF_041296235.1 Equus asinus | reverse complement strand
AAGGCACCCTCTCGGATCGCTAGAGAAGGCTTTCTCACCGAGGGCGTGTCGCCCCCGCCCATCGTCCGCCATCGGGCCCACCAAGGCGCTTACAGACACCATGGCCACGCAATGCAGGAGGGGTCTGCGGTAGAGGTAAGGCCTAGAGCAAGTCGGAGCGTCCGTGGTCAGGGCCGCGAGCCCGCGCTGCCCCGGGCTCGCCATCTCTGGCCACACTGGGCTTAGCTAGGGATCTACAAGGCCCCTGTGCGGCTCCCAAGTCAGTGCCTCCCCTCAGGCCGAGAGACCAAGGGAGGCAGAGACTGGGACGGAGGTGCCGATCAAACAGCACCTCCCAACCAAAGAGCCAGCGCCACGCCGCTGGCTCGGCCCGCCACGGTCACTCCCACACCCGCGGGGAAACCCCAGCAAGGGGAACGCGCGGGCACGCGCCCGAGCCTGCCCGCCCCCACACGGCACGCCGTGGGGGGCGACGAGGCACCCGTCCCCCCCGAGGGGGACGAGGGGCACGCCTCCCTTACCGACTCGACCCCCCCGCTCCTCAGACACACCAGCGCAGTGGTTACCTGAGGAGGCCGACGGGAACAGAGAACGACACCGCCACTCGGCCTCGGGCGCCTGAGGGACGACCTGGAACGCTCCAGGGGCACCGCCAACGGCCTGGGGAACGCGCTCACGCGCCCGGGAAGGCGCGCGGCGCGGCGGCAACACGGCCCGCCCCACCGCGGGGAGGGCCGCCCGCGAGACACAGCCAAGAGGCACAGGCAGAGCATCCGCCGCGTCACGGAGACCCCGACACCGCCCACGCCACGAGGCACGGGGCGGGGGAGCGAGGTCGGGCCGGATTCCGCACCCCTGCCGCCTCCCACACGCCACTCGCAGCGGGGGAGAACGGGCGAGGGGACCCGCGGGCAGAGCGAGAAGAGCGGTCCCGTTCGCCATGAACGTCCGTCCCTCGTCTGGCACGGCTTAGGCCCGGCCCGGGAGAGCACAGCATCACCACATCGGTCGGCAGCATAACGCGAGGGACCCCCGAGCAAGGGAAGGCCGGCGAGGACAGCGAGCGGAGGAGCCTGCTTCAGCCTCACCGACCCCTCTCCTCCTCCAGCAAGCGCGGGCGACGACCCCAGGACGAGAACGCCTGACACGCACTGGCACGGAGCCGGTGGGATGGGGTAAGTCGCGACCGCACCCGGGTGCCGGCGGCAGGGAGTGCACGTGGTAGAGGACCCCGCGCCCCTAACCCCGCCGCCCTCGGGTACCAGAGACCGGAGGTGGCACCACGGTCGTGGGGGCGCCTGGAACGCACAAGAGCCGGCGCGCAGGCCCCAGCGGGCGGCTCAAGCGGCGGGGGTGGAAACGGGCGTCCGGTTCTCGGCCAGAGCCCGGAGCCCTCCCCGCACACGCATCCAGGCACCCGGAAGCTCTCGGGCGACTGTCACCCGAGCAGAGCGTGTCAGCACTTATCTGGCGGCACAAAACCACCCATTCGGGGGCAAGAATCGCCGCGCCCGGAGACGGGGCCCACCCACGGATCACCAGGGGAACCCCTGGATCACGGCCACGGCCACCAGACCCCAAGCACGACCCCATCGCCACCAGGCCCGGAGCTCCCGGGGCCATCTGGTCGACCCCAGAAGCGTGGCGGCAGGGGGAGCCGGGGACAGCCTCCCCGGGCCGCCCGCGCGGGCCGGGACCGGTCGGTCCCTCCCTCTGAGTCGCCGGGTCAGGACTTAGAAAAGAATTCCGCGGAGGCGCCTCCGGCGACCGGGCCCGGGGCGGGACCGTGGCTCCCGTCCCTCAGCCGGGGCTCCACCTACGCCTCGAGCCGGCCCCCTCCCGCCTCCGGACAAAGACGCGACCCGCGAAACTCGGAGAGAGAAGTCCGGTCCGACGGCCCGGACCCACCCCGGGCACGCGTCCGGGCCGGGGACGCCCTCCCCGGCCCGCCCTCGAGGGCTCCCGGGGCCGGTCCACGCTCTTCTCCAGGGCGGGACTTGGAAAAAAAAACTGCCACGGAGGAGGAGGCATCCGAGGACCGGGCCCGGTCCCCACCGCCAGAGCCGGTCGACTCGGAAGACCAGTGGGGAAAAGGCCAGCCCGGCGGCCGAGCCCGTCGCGCCCTCCACGGGCCTCCCCCGCAAGGCCCCGGCCGGTCGCCCACCTCCGGAGCGGGGCGCGGAAAGGGGATCGGCGACGCGGAAGGCCCGACCACCGGGCCGCCCTCGGGACGACGGCCGGGCACGGGACGAGCTCCCTCGCCCGTTCCCCCGCGGCGGCCCCCCACCCCCTCCCGGGGACGGAGGGGCACCGGCGGCTGCTGGTCGACCCGTCCGGGAGGCCCCACACCCCGGCCGGCACCGGGCGGCGCGGCGACAGCCACCTCCCTCAGTAGCCTGCACCTCCAATCTCCGGCGAGCGGGCGTCGCGCTCACGCCCCGGCGCCACCGGGCCAGATCCCGCCAGCGACGCCGGCCTCCCGGGACTCTGCCTCGGTCACCGCGGCCGAGTCCCGTCCCTTGGCCCGCGTCGCCGGAGCTCCGGAGGAAAGAGACGATATAAAAGCGGCCGCCAGGTGGCACCCGGCGACCGACGACCGCCTCAGCGGGACGGAGCCGGAGCGCGGGCCCGCCGGGGAGCACAGCCGGGCCGCCGGGCCGCCCGATCCCGTCCCGGAGCCCCCTCGGACCCAGCCTCCCGGCCCAGTGCGGCCCCGGGGCGTCCGCCCGCGGGCTCCCGGCCGCCAAGGCGCAGCCCCAGCCGCAGGAGGGGGACTCGGAAAAGGTTTCTCGGGCGATCACCGGGAAGGGGAAGGGGAGAGTTCCCCCCAGAGAGGCCAGGGGGCGGCCCGGGCCGGGCTGGGCCGGTGCGGCCGGGAGGCCGCCGCTTCCCGGAGCGGCTGGAGCGCCCCCGGGGTTCCCGGGAGGACTTAGAAAATCAGGGCGGGCGGGGACGGTCAAACCGAAACCAGGCACGTCATCCGAGAAGGACCGTGATGACGGGAGGAGGAAAGCTTTCCAGTCCAGAGGGCCTGTCGAAGGCAGGCGGAGAGTCTACCCGCTGAAACTGACGAAGATGGGCAAAAGAAGCTAGCTCAGGCGCCGACATTTAAGGAAATAAAAAAAAAAAAGCACGAGGGCGTGGAGAAATGGGGAAAAATCAACACTGAGAAATCTACCCTCTGAAACCGACGAAGATGGGCAACAGGGGCTAGCTCAGGTGGCGATTTTTAAGGAAAAATGAAAGGAAGTGCGTGGAGACCTGGGGAAAAAGCAACACGGAGAAATCTACCCTCTAGAACTGAGAAAGAAGCGCAACAGAGGCTAGCTCAGGTGGCAATCTTTAAGCAAAAAAAATAAGATAAAAAAATACAATGGCGAGGAGACCCGGTGAAAAAGCAACCCTGAAAAAGGTACCCTCTGAAACTGAGGAAGCAGGGCAACAGTGCCTAGCTCAGGTGACAATCTTTAAGCAAAAGAAACAAACAAGGGCGTGGGGAGCTGGCGAAAAGGCAACACTGAGAAATCCACCCTCTGAAACTGAGGAAGATGGGCAACAGAGGCTAGCTCAGGTGGCAATCTTTAAGCAAAAGAAACACACAAGGGCGTGGAGACCTGGGGAAAAAGCAACACGGAGAAATCCACCCTCTGAAACTGAGGAAGATGGGCAAGAGAGGCTACCTCAGGTGGCAATCCTTAAGCAAAAACAAAGCACAAAGGCGTGGAGCCCTGGGGACAAAGCAACCCTGAAATATCTACCCTCTGAAACTGAGGAACATGGGCAAGAGAGGCTAGCTCAGGTGGCACTCGTTAAGCAAAAACAAAACCCAAAGGCGTGGAGACCTGGGGAAAAAGCAACCCTGAAATATCTACCCTCTGAAACTGAGGAAGATGGGCAAGAGAGGCTGGCTTCAGGTGGCAATCGTTAAGCAAAAGAAACACACAAGGGCGTGGAGACCTGGGGAAAAAGCAACATTCAGAAATCCACCCTCTGAAACTGAGGAAGATGGGCAACAGAGGCTACCTCAGGTGGCAATCGTTAAGCCAAAGAAACACACAAGGGTCTGGAGACCTGGGGAAAAAGCAACACGGAGAAATCCACCCTCTGAAACTGACGAACATGGGCAAAAGAAGCTAGCTCAGGTTGCAACCTTTAAGCAGAAAAAAAACACAAGGGCGTGCAGACCTGGCAAAAAAGCCACAGTGAGAAATCTACCCTCTGAAACCGACGAAGATGGACAACAGAGGCTAGCTCAGGTGGCAATTTTTCAGGAAAAATAAAAGGAAGTGCGTGGAGACCTGGGGAAAAAGCAACACGGAGAAATCTACCCTCTAGAACTGAGAAAGAAGCGCAACAGAGGCTAGCTCAGGTGGCAATCTTTAAGCAAAAAAAATAAGATAAAAAAATACAATGGCGAGGAGACCCGGTGAAAAAGCAACCCTGAAAAAGGTACCCTCTGAAACTGAGGAAGCAGGGCAACAGTGCCTAGCTCAGGTGACAATCTTTAAGCAAAAGAAACACACAAGGGCGTGGGGAGCTGGCGAAAAGGCAACACTGAGAAATCCACCCTCTGAAACGGACGAAGATGGGCAACAGAGGCTAGCTCAGGTGGCAATCTTTAAGCAAAAGAAACACACAAGGGCGTGGAGACCTGGGGAAAAAGCAACACGGAGAAATCCACCCTCTGAAACTGAGGAAGATGGGCAAGAGAGGCTACCTCAGGTGGCAATCCTTAAGCAAAAACAAAGCACAAAGGCGTGGAGCCCTGGGGACAAAGCAACCCTGAAGTATCTACCCTCTGAAACTGAGGAACATGGGCAAGAGAGGCTAGCTCAGGTGGCAATCGTTAAGCAAAAACAAAACACAAAGGCGTGGAGACCTGGGGAAAAAGCAACCCTGAAATATCTACCCTCTGAAACTGAGGAAGATGGGCAAGAGAGGCTGGCTTCAGGTGGCAATCTTTAAGCAAAAGAAACACACAAGGGCGTGGAGGCCTGGGGAAAAAGCAACACGGAGAAATCCACCCTCTGAAACTGAGGGACATGGGCAAAAGAAGCTAGCTCAGGTTCTGCAACCTTTAAGCAGAAAAAAAACACAAGGGCGTGCAGACCTGGCAAAAAAGCCACAGTGAGAAATCTACCCTCTGAAACCGACGAAGATGGACAACAGAGGCTAGCTCAGGTGGCAATTTTTAAGGAAAAATAAAAGGAAGTGCGTGGAGACCTGGGGAAAAAGCAACACGGAGAAATCTACCCTCTAGAACTGAGAAAGAAGCGCAACAGAGGCTAGCTCAGGTGGCAATCTTTAAGCAAAAAAAATAAGATAAAAAAATACAATGGCGAGGAGACCCGGTGAAAAAGCAACCCTGAAAAAGGTACCCTCTGAAACTGAGGAAGCAGGGCAACAGTGCCTAGCTCAGGTGACAATCTTTAAGCAAAAGAAACACACAAGGGCGTGGGGAGCTGGCGAAAAGGCAACACTGAGAAATCCACCCTCTGAAACGGACGAAGATGGGCAACAGAGGCTAGCTCAGGTGGCAATCTTTAAGCAAAAGAAACACACAAGGGCGTGGAGACCTGGGGAAAAAGCAACACGGAGAAATCCACCCTCTGAAACTGAGGAAGATGGGCAAGAGAGGCTACCTCAGGTGGCAATCCTTAAGCAAAAACAAAGCACAAAGGCGTGGAGCCCTGGGGACAAAGCAACCCTGAAGTATCTACCCTCTGAAACTGAGGAACATGGGCAAGAGAGGCTAGCTCAGGTGGCAATCGTTAAGCAAAAACAAAACACAAAGGCGTGGAGACCTGGGGAAAAAGCAACCCTGAAATATCTACCCTCTGAAACTGAGGAAGATGGGCAAGAGAGGCTGGCTTCAGGTGGCAATCTTTAAGCAAAAGAAACACACAAGGGCGTGGAGGCCTGGGGAAAAAGCAACACGGAGAAATCCACCCTCTGAAACTGAGGGACATGGGCAAAAGAAGCTAGCTCAGGTTCTGCAACCTTTAAGCAGAAAAAAAACACAAGGGCGTGCAGACCTGGCAAAAAAGCCACAGTGAGAAATCTACCCTCTGAAACCGACGAAGATGGACAACAGAGGCTAGCTCAGGTGGCAATTTTTAAGGAAAAATAAAAGGAAGTGCGTGGAGACCTGGGGAAAAAGCAACACGGAGAAATCTACCCTCTAGAACTGAGAAAGAAGCGCAACAGAGGCTAGCTCAGGTGGCAATCTTTAAGCAAAAAAAATAAGATAAAAAAATACAATGGCGAGGAGACCCGGTGAAAAAGCAACCCTGAAAAAGGTACCCTCTGAAACTGAGGAAGCAGGGCAACAGTGCCTAGCTCAGGTGACAATCTTTAAGCAAAAGAAACACACAAGGGCGTGGGGAGCTGGCGAAAAGGCAACACTGAGAAATCCACCCTCTGAAACGGACGAAGATGGGCAACAGAGGCTAGCTCAGGTGGCAATCTTTAAGCAAAAGAAACACACAAGGGCGTGGAGACCTGGGGAAAAAGCAACACGGAGAAATCCACCCTCTGAAACTGAGGAAGATGGGCAAGAGAGGCTACCTCAGGTGGCAATCCTTAAGCAAAAACAAAGCACAAAGGCGTGGAGCCCTGGGGACAAAGCAACCCTGAAGTATCTACCCTCTGAAACTGAGGAACATGGGCAAGAGAGGCTAGCTCAGGTGGCAATCGTTAAGCAAAAACAAAACACAAAGGCGTGGAGACCTGGGGAAAAAGCAACCCTGAAATATCTACCCTCTGAAACTGAGGAAGATGGGCAAGAGAGGCTGGCTTCAGGTGGCAATCTTTAAGCAAAAGAAACACACAAGGGCGTGGAGGCCTGGGGAAAAAGCAACACGGAGAAATCCACCCTCTGAAACTGAGGGACATGGGCAAAAGAAGCTAGCTCAGGTTCTGCAACCTTTAAGCAGAAAAAAAACACAAGGGCGTGCAGACCTGGCAAAAAAGCCACAGTGAGAAATCTACCCTCTGAAACCGACGAAGATGGACAACAGAGGCTAGCTCAGGTGGCAATTTTTAAGGAAAAATAAAAGGAAGTGCGTGGAGACCTGGGGAAAAAGCAACACGGAGAAATCTACCCTCTAGAACTGAGAAAGAAGCGCAACAGAGGCTAGCTCAGGTGGCAATCTTTAAGCAAAAAAAATAAGATAAAAAAATACAATGGCGAGGAGACCCGGTGAAAAAGCAACCCTGAAAAAGGTACCCTCTGAAACTGAGGAAGCAGGGCAACAGTGCCTAGCTCAGGTGACAATCTTTAAGCAAAAGAAACACACAAGGGCGTGGGGAGCTGGCGAAAAGGCAACACTGAGAAATCCACCCTCTGAAACGGACGAAGATGGGCAACAGAGGCTAGCTCAGGTGGCAATCTTTAAGCAAAAGAAACACACAAGGGCGTGGAGACCTGGGGAAAAAGCAACACGGAGAAATCCACCCTCTGAAACTGAGGAAGATGGGCAAGAGAGGCTACCTCAGGTGGCAATCCTTAAGCAAAAACAAAGCACAAAGGCGTGGAGCCCTGGGGACAAAGCAACCCTGAAGTATCTACCCTCTGAAACTGAGGAACATGGGCAAGAGAGGCTAGCTCAGGTGGCAATCGTTAAGCAAAAACAAAACACAAAGGCGTGGAGACCTGGGGAAAAAGCAACCCTGAAATATCTACCCTCTGAAACTGAGGAAGATGGGCAAGAGAGGCTGGCTTCAGGTGGCAATCTTTAAGCAAAAGAAACACACAAGGGCGTGGAGGCCTGGGGAAAAAGCAACACGGAGAAATCCACCCTCTGAAACTGAGGGACATGGGCAAAAGAAGCTAGCTCAGGTTCTGCAACCTTTAAGCAGAAAAAAAACACAAGGGCGTGCAGACCTGGCAAAAAAGCCACAGTGAGAAATCTACCCTCTGAAACCGACGAAGATGGACAACAGAGGCTAGCTCAGGTGGCAATTTTTAAGGAAAAATAAAAGGAAGTGCGTGGAGACCTGGGGAAAAAGCAACACGGAGAAATCTACCCTCTAGAACTGACAAAGAAGCGCAACAGAGGCTAGCTCAGGTGGCAATCTTTAAGCAAAAAAAATAAGATAAAAAAATACAATGGCGAGGAGACCCGGTGAAAAAGCAACCCTGAAAAAGGTACCCTCTGAAACTGAGGAAGCAGGGCAACAGTGCCTAGCTCAGGTGACAATCTTTAAGCAAAAGAAACACACAAGGGCGTGGGGAGCTGGCGAAAAGGCAACACTGAGAAATCCACCCTCTGAAACGGACGAAGATGGGCAACAGAGGCTAGCTCAGGTGGCAATCTTTAAGCAAAAGAAACACACAAGGGCGTGGAGACCTGGGGAAAAAGCAACACGGAGAAATCCACCCTCTGAAACTGAGGAAGATGGGCAAGAGAGGCTACCTCAGGTGGCAATCCTTAAGCAAAAACAAAGCACAAAGGCGTGGAGCCCTGGGGACAAAGCAACCCTGAAGTATCTACCCTCTGAAACTGAGGAACATGGGCAAGAGAGGCTAGCTCAGGTGGCAATCGTTAAGCAAAAACAAAACACAAAGGCGTGGAGACCTGGGGAAAAAGCAACCCTGAAATATCTACCCTCTGAAACTGAGGAAGATGGGCAAGAGAGGCTGGCTTCAGGTGGCAATCTTTAAGCAAAAGAAACACACAAGGGCGTGGAGGCCTGGGGAAAAAGCAACACGGAGAAATCCACCCTCTGAAACTGAGGGACATGGGCAAAAGAAGCTAGCTCAGGTTCTGCAACCTTTAAGCAGAAAAAAAACACAAGGGCGTGCAGACCTGGCAAAAAAGCCACAGTGAGAAATCTACCCTCTGAAACCGACGAAGATGGACAACAGAGGCTAGCTCAGGTGGCAATTTTTAAGGAAAAATAAAAGGAAGTGCGTGGAGACCTGGGGAAAAAGCAACACGGAGAAATCTACCCTCTAGAACTGACAAAGAAGCGCAACAGAGGCTAGCTCAGGTGGCAATCTTTAAGCAAAAAAAATAAGATAAAAAAATACAATGGCGAGGAGACCCGGTGAAAAAGCAACCCTGAAAAAGGTACCCTCTGAAACTGAGGAAGCAGGGCAACAGTGCCTAGCTCAGGTGACAATCTTTAAGCAAAAGAAACACACAAGGGCGTGGGGAGCTGGCGAAAAGGCAACACTGAGAAATCCACCCTCTGAAACGGACGAAGATGGGCAACAGAGGCTAGCTCAGGTGGCAATCTTTAAGCAAAAGAAACACACAAGGGCGTGGAGACCTGGGGAAAAAGCAACACGGAGAAATCCACCCTCTGAAACTGAGGAAGATGGGCAAGAGAGGCTACCTCAGGTGGCAATCCTTAAGCAAAAACAAAGCACAAAGGCGTGGAGCCCTGGGGACAAAGCAACCCTGAAGTATCTACCCTCTGAAACTGAGGAACATGGGCAAGAGAGGCTAGCTCAGGTGGCAATCGTTAAGCAAAAACAAAACACAAAGGCGTGGAGACCTGGGGAAAAAGCAACCCTGAAATATCTACCCTCTGAAACTGAGGAAGATGGGCAAGAGAGGCTGGCTTCAGGTGGCAATCTTTAAGCAAAAGAAACACACAAGGGCGTGGAGGCCTGGGGAAAAAGCAACACGGAGAAATCCACCCTCTGAAACTGAGGGACATGGGCAAAAGAAGCTAGCTCAGGTTGCAACCTTTAAGCAGAAAAAAAACACAAGGGCGTGCAGACCTGGCAAAAAAGCCACAGTGAGAAATCTACCCTCTGAAACCGACGAAGATGGACAACAGAGGCTAGCTCAGGTGGCAATTTTTAAGGAAAAATAAAAGGAAGTGCGTGGAGACCTGGGGAAAAAGCAACACGGAGAAATCTACCCTCTAGAACTGAGAAAGAAGCGCAACAGAGGCTAGCTCAGGTGGCAATCTTTAAGCAAAAAAAATAAGATAAAAAAATACAATGGCGAGGAGACCCGGTGAAAAAGCAACCCTGAAAAAGGTACCCTCTGAAACTGAGGAAGCAGGGCAACAGTGCCTAGCTCAGGTGACAATCTTTAAGCAAAAGAAACACACAAGGGCGTGGGGAGCTGGCGAAAAGGCAACACTGAGAAATCCACCCTCTGAAACGGACGAAGATGGGCAACAGAGGCTAGCTCAGGTGGCAATCTTTAAGCAAAAGAAACACACAAGGGCGTGGAGACCTGGGGAAAAAGCAACACGGAGAAATCCACCCTCTGAAACTGAGGAAGATGGGCAAGAGAGGCTACCTCAGGTGGCAATCCTTAAGCAAAAACAAAGCACAAAGGCGTGGAGCCCTGGGGACAAAGCAACCCTGAAGTATCTACCCTCTGAAACTGAGGAACATGGGCAAGAGAGGCTAGCTCAGGTGGCAATCGTTAAGCAAAAACAAAACACAAAGGCGTGGAGACCTGGGGAAAAAGCAACCCTGAAATATCTACCCTCTGAAACTGAGGAAGATGGGCAAGAGAGGCTGGCTTCAGGTGGCAATCTTTAAGCAAAAGAAACACACAAGGGCGTGGAGGCCTGGGGAAAAAGCAACACGGAGAAATCCACCCTCTGAAACTGAGGGACATGGGCAAAAGAAGCTAGCTCAGGTTGCAACCTTTAAGCAGAAAAAAAACACAAGGGCGTGCAGACCTGGCAAAAAAGCCACAGTGAGAAATCTACCCTCTGAAACCGACGAAGATGGACAACAGAGGCTAGCTCAGGTGGCAATTTTTAAGGAAAAATAAAAGGAAGTGCGTGGAGACCTGGGGAAAAAGCAACACGGAGAAATCTACCCTCTAGAACTGAGAAAGAAGCGCAACAGAGGCTAGCTCAGGTGGCAATCTTTAAGCAAAAAAAATAAGATAAAAAAATACAATGGCGAGGAGACCCGGTGAAAAAGCAACCCTGAAAAAGGTACCCTCTGAAACTGAGGAAGCAGGGCAACAGTGCCTAGCTCAGGTGACAATCTTTAAGCAAAAGAAACACACAAGGGCGTGGGGAGCTGGCGAAAAGGCAACACTGAGAAATCCACCCTCTGAAACGGACGAAGATGGGCAACAGAGGCTAGCTCAGGTGGCAATCTTTAAGCAAAAGAAACACACAAGGGCGTGGAGACCTGGGGAAAAAGCAACACGGAGAAATCCACCCTCTGAAACTGAGGAAGATGGGCAAGAGAGGCTACCTCAGGTGGCAATCCTTAAGCAAAAACAAAGCACAAAGGCGTGGAGCCCTGGGGACAAAGCAACCCTGAAATATCTACCCTCTGAAACTGAGGAACATGGGCAAGAGAGGCTAGCTCAGGTGGCACTCGTTAAGCAAAAACAAAACACAAAGGCGTGGAGACCTGGGGAAAAAGCAACCCTGAAATATCTACCCTCTGAAACTGAGGAAGATGGGCAAGAGAGGCTGGCTTCAGGTGGCAATCTTTAAGCAAAAGAAACACACAAGGGCGTGGAGGCCTGGGGAAAAAGCAACACGGAGAAATCCACCCTCTGAAACTGAGGGACATGGGCAAAAGAAGCTAGCTCAGGTTCTGCAACCTTTAAGCAGAAAAAAAACACAAGGGCGTGCAGACCTGGCAAAAAAGCCACAGTGAGAAATCTACCCTCTGAAACCGACGAAGATGGACAACAGAGGCTAGCTCAGGTGGCAATTTTTAAGGAAAAATAAAAGGAAGTGCGTGGAGACCTGGGGAAAAAGCAACACGGAGAAATCTACCCTCTAGAACTGAGAAAGAAGCGCAACAGAGGCTAGCTCAGGTGGCAATCTTTAAGCAAAAAAAATAAGATAAAAAAATACAATGGCGAGGAGACCCGGTGAAAAAGCAACCCTGAAAAAGGTACCCTCTGAAACTGAGGAAGCAGGGCAACAGTGCCTAGCTCAGGTGACAATCTTTAAGCAAAAGAAACACACAAGGGCGTGGGGAGCTGGCGAAAAGGCAACACTGAGAAATCCACCCTCTGAAACGGACGAAGATGGGCAACAGAGGCTAGCTCAGGTGGCAATCTTTAAGCAAAAGAAACACACAAGGGCGTGGAGACCTGGGGAAAAAGCAACACGGAGAAATCCACCCTCTGAAACTGAGGAAGATGGGCAAGAGAGGCTACCTCAGGTGGCAATCCTTAAGCAAAAACAAAGCACAAAGGCGTGGAGCCCTGGGGACAAAGCAACCCTGAAGTATCTACCCTCTGAAACTGAGGAACATGGGCAAGAGAGGCTAGCTCAGGTGGCAATCGTTAAGCAAAAACAAAACACAAAGGCGTGGAGACCTGGGGAAAAAGCAACCCTGAAATATCTACCCTCTGAAACTGAGGAAGATGGGCAAGAGAGGCTGGCTTCAGGTGGCAATCTTTAAGCAAAAGAAACACACAAGGGCGTGGAGGCCTGGGGAAAAAGCAACACGGAGAAATCCACCCTCTGAAACTGAGGGACATGGGCAAAAGAAGCTAGCTCAGGTTGCAACCTTTAAGCAGAAAAAAAACACAAGGGCGTGCAGACCTGGCAAAAAAGCCACAGTGAGAAATCTACCCTCTGAAACCGACGAAGATGGACAACAGAGGCTAGCTCAGGTGGCAATTTTTCAGGAAAAATAAAAGGAAGTGCGTGGAGACCTGGGGAAAAAGCAACACGGAGAAATCTACCCTCTAGAACTGAGAAAGAAGCGCAACAGAGGCTAGCTCAGGTGGCAATCTTTAAGCAAAAAAAATAAGATAAAAAAATACAATGGCGAGGAGACCCGGTGAAAAAGCAACCCTGAAAAAGGTACCCTCTGAAACTGAGGAAGCAGGGCAACAGTGCCTAGCTCAGGTGACAATCTTTAAGCAAAAGAAACACACAAGGGCGTGGGGAGCTGGCGAAAAGGCAACACTGAGAAATCCACCCTCTGAAACGGACGAAGATGGGCAACAGAGGCTAGCTCAGGTGGCAATCTTTAAGCAAAAGAAACACACAAGGGCGTGGAGACCTGGGGAAAAAGCAACACGGAGAAATCCACCCTCTGAAACTGAGGAAGATGGGCAAGAGAGGCTACCTCAGGTGGCAATCCTTAAGCAAAAACAAAGCACAAAGGCGTGGAGCCCTGGGGACAAAGCAACCCTGAAGTATCTACCCTCTGAAACTGAGGAACATGGGCAAGAGAGGCTAGCTCAGGTGGCAATCGTTAAGCAAAAACAAAACACAAAGGCGTGGAGACCTGGGGAAAAAGCAACCCTGAAATATCTACCCTCTGAAACTGAGGAAGATGGGCAAGAGAGGCTGGCTTCAGGTGGCAATCTTTAAGCAAAAGAAACACACAAGGGCGTGGAGGCCTGGGGAAAAAGCAACACGGAGAAATCCACCCTCTGAAACTGAGGGACATGGGCAAAAGAAGCTAGCTCAGGTTGCAACCTTTAAGCAGAAAAAAAACACAAGGGCGTGCAGACCTGGCAAAAAAGCCACAGTGAGAAATCTACCCTCTGAAACCGACGAAGATGGACAACAGAGGCTAGCTCAGGTGGCAATTTTTAAGGAAAAATAAAAGGAAGTGCGTGGAGACCTGGGGAAAAAGCAACACGGAGAAATCTACCCTCTAGAACTGAGAAAGAAGCGCAACAGAGGCTAGCTCAGGTGGCAATCTTTAAGCAAAAAAAATAAGATAAAAAAATACAATGGCGAGGAGACCCGGTGAAAAAGCAACCCTGAAAAAGGTACCCTCTGAAACTGAGGAAGCAGGGCAACAGTGCCTAGCTCAGGTGACAATCTTTAAGCAAAAGAAACACACAAGGGCGTGGGGAGCTGGCGAAAAGGCAACACTGAGAAATCCACCCTCTGAAACGGACGAAGATGGGCAACAGAGGCTAGCTCAGGTGGCAATCTTTAAGCAAAAGAAACACACAAGGGCGTGGAGACCTGGGGAAAAAGCAACACGGAGAAATCCACCCTCTGAAACTGAGGAAGATGGGCAAGAGAGGCTACCTCAGGTGGCAATCCTTAAGCAAAAACAAAGCACAAAGGCGTGGAGCCCTGGGGACAAAGCAACCCTGAAATATCTACCCTCTGAAACTGAGGAACATGGGCAAGAGAGGCTAGCTCAGGTGGCACTCGTTAAGCAAAAACAAAACACAAAGGCGTGGAGACCTGGGGAAAAAGCAACCCTGAAATATCTACCCTCTGAAACTGAGGAAGATGGGCAAGAGAGGCTGGCTTCAGGTGGCAATCTTTAAGCAAAAGAAACACACAAGGGCGTGGAGGCCTGGGGAAAAAGCAACACGGAGAAATCCACCCTCTGAAACTGAGGGACATGGGCAAAAGAAGCTAGCTCAGGTTCTGCAACCTTTAAGCAGAAAAAAAACACAAGGGCGTGCAGACCTGGCAAAAAAGCAACAGTGAGAAATCTACCCTCTGAAACCGACGAAGATGGACAACAGAGGCTAGCTCAGGTGGCAATTTTTAAGGAAAAATAAAAGGAAGTGCGTGGAGACCTGGGGAAAAAGCAACACGGAGAAATCTACCCTCTAGAACTGAGAAAGAAGCGCAACAGAGGCTAGCTCAGGTGGCAATCTTTAAGCAAAAAAAATAAGATAAAAAAATACAATGGCGAGGAGACCCGGTGAAAAAGCAACCCTGAAAAAGGTACCCTCTGAAACTGAGGAAGCAGGGCAACAGTGCCTAGCTCAGGTGACAATCTTTAAGCAAAAGAAACACACAAGGGCGTGGGGAGCTGGTGAAAAGGCAACACTGAGAAATCCACCCTCTGAAACGGACGAAGATGGGCAACAGAGGCTAACTCAGGTGGCAATCTTTAAGCAAAAGAAACACACAAGGGCGTGGAGACCTGGGGAAAAAGCAACACGGAGAAATCCACCCTCTGAAACTGAGGAAGATGGGCAAGAGAGGCTACCTCAGGTGGCAATCCTTAAGCAAAAACAAAGCACAAAGGCGTGGAGCCCTGGGGACAAAGCAACCCTGAAGTATCTACCCTCTGAAACTGAGGAACATGGGCAAGAGAGGCTAGCTCAGGTGGCAATCGTTAAGCAAAAACAAAACACAAAGGCGTGGAGACCTGGGGAAAAAGCAACCCTGAAATATCTACCCTCTGAAACTGAGGAAGATGGGCAAGAGAGGCTGGCTTCAGGTGGCAATCTTTAAGCAAAAGAAACACACAAGGGCGTGGAGGCCTGGGGAAAAAGCAACACGGAGAAATCCACCCTCTGAAACTGAGGGACATGGGCAAAAGAAGCTAGCTCAGGTTCTGCAACCTTTAAGCAGAAAAAAAACACAAGGGCGTGCAGACCTGGCAAAAAAGCAACAGTGAGAAATCTACCCTCTGAAACCGACGAAGATGGACAACAGAGGCTAGCTCAGGTGGCAATTTTTAAGGAAAAATAAAAGGAAGTGCGTGGAGACCTGGGGAAAAAGCAACACGGAGAAATCTACCCTCTAGAACTGAGAAAGAAGCGCAACAGAGGCTAGCTCAGGTGGCAATCTTTAAGCAAAAAAAATAAGATAAAAAAATACAATGGCGAGGAGACCCGGTGAAAAAGCAACCCTGAAAAAGGTACCCTCTGAAACTGAGGAAGCAGGGCAACAGTGCCTAGCTCAGGTGACAATCTTTAAGCAAAAGAAACACACAAGGGCGTGGGGAGCTGGCGAAAAGGCAACACTGAGAAATCCACCCTCTGAAACGGACGAAGATGGGCAACAGAGGCTACCTCAGGTGGCAATCGTTAAGCCAAAGAAACACACAAGGGTGTGGAGACCTGGGGAAAAAGCAACACGGAGAAATCCACCCTCTGAAACTGAGGAACATGGGCAAAAGAAGCTAGCTCAGGTTGCAGCCTTCAAGCAGGAAAAAAAAAGACGCAAGGGCGTGGAGAGCTGGCGAAAAAGCAACACTGAGAAATCTACCCTCTGAAACCGAAGAAGATGGGCAACAGAGGCTAGCTCAGGTGGCAATCTTTAAGCAAAAAATAAAAAATAAAAAAATACAATGGCGAGGAGACCCGGTCAAAAAGCAACCCTGAAAAAGGTACCCTCTGAAACTGAGGAAGCAGCGCAACAGTGCCTAGCTCAGGTGACAATCTTTAAGCAAAAAAAAAAAACAAAAAACAAAAAACAAAAAACAAAACCCACAATGGAGTGGAGACCCGGGGGAAATCAACACTGAAAAATACAAAAAGAATGGAAGACCAATAGACAGAGCAGGCACTTTCACCTGGGGTGGAGGAGGTAGGCATGGATGACCGATAAGCGCATGAAAAGATGTGAGCTGTTCCCTGGAAAAGCAAGTGAGAAAATTAGAGGGAGACATTGTGGGGACACATGGGTGAGACTGCCTTCTTCCAAATACCGGAACAGGATCAAACTGCTAGTCAGGTCGCGGAGAAGCCAAGTCAGTCACTCACGCCTCACTGGTGGTGAAGGGAAACGGTATGGCCTCTGTGAAAAAGGGCGTGGCGGGTTCCAAAACTGACACGCCGCGGAAACAACCACCGAAAGTGGCAACCTACATAAGCCTTTGGTGTATCTTGCCTCCTAAGAGCGTCTGTATGTAGCTGGAGCCTTGGGTCGTTAAGGCTTCCACAGTGATCTGTGGTGGGTGGGTGGGGGGGGGGGGGCCTTGGGCCTTGGGGGTCTCCGCTGGACCTCCAGGAAGTCAGCTTTTGTGGAGTCCCGTGAGTCCTTCCAGGGAGGGAGGCATCCAACCCGAGGGTGGTCTGGAGGGCACCACTCCCACCACTCCCGGGGGCTGGGGCGGGGGGCGGGGTGGGGGCTGCGGCCACGTTCCTGTTCATTCACACAGAATCCGGGGCATGAATGTTCTTAGCAGCTCTGTTCCACACAGCCCCACACTGGAAACCACACAGACGTCCTGCGAGTCCCATCCCTTGCTCATGTCGCCGGGGCTCCGGAGGAGGGCCACTCTGTAAAAGCGGCCGCCAGATGGCGCCCAACGACCGGCGCGGAGGGGTCAGCGGGAGGGAACCGGGTCACCAGCCAGCGAGAGTGCACAGCCTGAGCCCACCGCCGGGTCAGGTCTCTCTCTGTCTCTGTCTCTGTCTCTGTCTCTGTCTCTCTCTGTCTCTGTCTCTGTCTCTGTCTCTCTCTGTCTCTCTCTCTCTCTCTTTCTCTCTGGGCCCGCTTGGGGCGGCCGGGAGGTCACCACGTGAGGCCCCAGGGTGTCCACCTCGGAGCTCCCAGGCAGCACAGGGCAACCCTGGGCGCAGAAGGAGGTGTTGGAAAATCGGCGGGGAGGGGGGTGGGGTGGGTGGGCTTGCCAGGAAGGGGACAGACTCCCCACGTGACTTCTGGGCCGGGCCGGGCGCGGGGCTGCCGGCTGGCTGACGCGGACAGAGGTGGAAAAGTCCCCGGAGATGCCACGGGGCAGGCCGGGGCTGCCGGCCCCCGCTTCCCGGAGCGGCCCGAGCACTTCCCGGGCTCCCGGGAGGACTTAGAAAATCACGGCGGGGTGGGGGGTGGGGGTCGCTGTCAAACCGAAACCATGCACGTCATCAGAGAAGGACCGTGACGACGGAGGAATTGTCCGCAGTCTGTCAGGAATTGTGTGCAGCCTGTCACTTCCGGCCCAGAGGGTCTCTCTAAGGCAGACGGACAGACAGAGCCCACAAGTCGTAGAGGAAAGGACCGAGCCGCTTGGCCGCGGAAAAGTTTACAACACAAAACAGGTCTCCCTCCGCACGGGGCCACAGCAAAGCCCAAAGACGACACACGGGGGGGAGCATGGGTGCAGATGCACGTGTGGTGATAAGAATATGGATTTCAGCAGGGCTTCCCGTCCTCATCAACAAGCAGAAGCACCCAAATGGTGGGGGTTGGGGGGCAGAGACCTCACAGCCATTCCCTCCACAAATCGAGTTCCCCGGGACATCCTCACAGCGCCGTGCTGTGAGTGTGTGTGGGTGTTTAAAATGGAGTAAATGTGGACGTGGAACTGCTCCGTGAAACCAAAATAACAACAGTCGTAGATCTTCTTTGGTCATTTAGAAAATTCTTTTTTTTTTTTTTTCCCCAGCGGTGCACGTATTTCCCTTCCAAAAAAGAAGAACGGGAAAGGAGATGTTAAAGGCAAGCAGAGAGAGGAAAACTGTTGCAAAACAAAAGCTGAGCTCCCGTCCGAGGGAGGCCTCCTCCATTGGAGGCCTAGGAAATCATTCTGACAAAATGGAGGATCTCTGTCTTTGGTGTCGATTCCCTCAGAGGTCAAGAGAAACATTTTCCAATGTCTTTATCAGGAGGAGACTAGAAGTTAGAGAAAAGTATCCTTTCGGGAGTGAGAAAAACAAATTCTGATTTTGCATCAGCTTCCCTCCGATCTTGAAACTCATTGACTTGATTCCATTCTGTCGACGGAAATAATCCGGAACCAATCTATCCGTGAAAATCGGGGTGCGTTTATTCTGAGCTAAAATGTGAGGACTGTGGCCCGGGGCCTTTCTTCCCGAAGGAAGAGAGGGTGCCCGGGAAGTGGGGTGTACAGAGTGCTTCTAGACCCCCAGAGAGGACGTTTCACATAGGATCGAAAGGTCCCTTGGATGATAGTCGCGAGACTGCTCTGTCGGCACAGCGATCGACAGACACTGCTGGGTGGCAGGTCTGTTGTCTGGGCCTGGGTGGTCACAGGGGAGCCGGATGGTCAAAGGTGAGCGCAACCATCCGCTCCTAGCCTAAGGAAAGATGCCTCTCCTTAAGGAAAGGCCCGAGCACGGGGAAGCTGCTCCTTTCCCTTAAGGGCATTGGTTCTTGCCGTAGGAAATGTGTAAAGCGGATCTACGATGCGATGCGTGCTCGACGGCCACGTCAGGCCCTTTTCGAAAAACACTGTCAGGCCGAATTAGGCCGACACCCAATGGCTTCCTCATAGACTCCCATAGATCCTATCGCTCGCCATTTCTATCTGTCCACTCGTTCCAATTTTAGGCCACTTGACCACGAACAGGCCTTTTTCTCAGATTATTTTCCCCGTGAAACTTTGATCACCTTTTCACAGACAAAACGATCTTTACTTTTTAGGCCCTCTTGCCTGAAGGCAGCCATCTCACTTTCCTTGAACACAAAGATGTTTCCCATATTCACTTTTAGTGGCTTTTTGTTTTGTTTTGTTTTGTTTTGAGGACGATGAGCCCTGAGCTAACTGCTGCCAATCCTCCTCTTTTTGCCGAGGAAGGCTGGCCCTGAGCTCACCTCCGTGCCCATCTTCCTCTATTTCATATGTGGGACGCCTACCACCACGTGGCTCGCCCAGCGGTGCCACGTCCACCCCCGGGATCCGAACTGGCGAACCCCGGGCCGGCGAAGCGGAACAGGCACACTTAACCAGCGCGCCACCGGGCCGGCCTAGTGGCTTTCATCGCATTTGTTAAGTAGATTTTTTAACCCTCACGAACCTTAATTTTGGTGAAAACTAAGAAGCCAGCAATTAGGAACTGTCCTTCCCATGAGCATTCCGTCGCTTGGCCAATGTCTAAACACTTGGCCACTTTTAGAAACATGGGATTTCATAGGTTTATCTTTTCCTTCGCTTTATTTGATTTCATCTCACTTTAGTTTTTGGGTGAGGAAGATCGGCCCTCACAGAGCTAACGCCTGTTGCCAATCTTCCGTTTTTGTTTTTTTTTTCCCCCCTCCCGATTTTTCTCCCCCAATCCCCCCCATGACATAGTTGTCTATCTTAGTTGAGGGCCCTTCCAGTTGTGGCATGTGGGACGCCGCCTCCACACGGCCCGACGAGCGGTGCCGTGTCCGTGCCGTGCCCGGGATCTGAACCGGCAAAACCCTGGGCCGCCGAAGGGGAGCTTGTGAACTTAACCACTCGGCCACGGGGCCGCCCCTGTCCGTGGACTTTTTTATCACCTGATTTCACCTCGCAAAACTTCAAAGCTTCAAGTTATCAGAGAGGTTTGGGAAGTTGTTTTTATTAATTTAATTAATTTATTTTTCGAGGAAGACGAGCCCCGAGCTGACACCTGCTGCCAATTCTCCTCTTTTTGCCCCGGGAGAGTGATCCCGAGCTAACATCCGTGCCCATCCCCCTCCCCTTGATAGGCGGGACGCTGACCACAGCGTGGCTCGCCAAGCGGCGCCACGTCCGCACCCTGGATCCGAACCTGCGAACCCCTGGCTGACAAAACGGAACGTGCGAACTTAACCGCTGTGCCGCCGGGCTGGCCCTTCGGGAAGTTATTTTCAGGACACGGGCCATAAACTAGAATCACCGCTACAGGTTTATCGGAGCGACATCAGCGTTCGTGGTGGATTGAGTCGTCCCCTCTGTCTCTCCCCTCCAGGGCACAACCAAAGGGACGTCTATCGACCCACCCACCAAGGATTCCCCCCCCCCCCCCGCACGGCACAGCAGGATGCCTGAGAGATCCACGCAGCCCTACAGCGGCAAGTCACATTCGCACAGTCAAAATTCAATGGCAGAGACAAAACGTTAAGGTCAGTGAGAGGGAAGAGAATAACCGGCCCAGGAGCAACGGTGTGAAGAACACGGAGAAGACGGGTCCTAGACGCCGGGGTCCCCGGAGCAGCGATTTCATCAGAGGCCCGCAAACGTCCACGATCTCCACACCACGTTTATGGCCGACTGCGTGCGTGGGTCCTTTGGAATCGACCAGGCTACCGTCCGGGCCACTTTGGGACATCGTGTCCAGCTGCCCCGAGCGGTGGAGCTGTCGTTCAAGTGTAAGATGGGGCCCGTCCGGGGAGAGAATGGGGACGGGGAAAGGGAGGCCGCGGGAAGTCACAGAGTCTGAGGTGTTCGGGGGAGACTGACTCTTCTGAAGTGGAGGTGGTAGAAGGAGAGCAGCAGGATTTTTGGATTTTTGTTCCCTCTGTTAGGTATCTGGGTCCGGAGGAGAGTGGGGCGGGGGGGGGGGCGGGTGGTGGTGGTGGTGGTGGGTGTGAGGCTGAGGCGGGGCTGGTGTTTCCTTTCCGAGTCAGGTGGAAGAGCTCCTCCAGTGGAGGTTTTTAGACAAGGGGTCTGGTCTGGCAGGATGGGAGGTTGCGGGTTGAGCCACAGGGGAATCTGTCGTAGCTCAGACTCGGGCCTTTGAAGAAATAGACAGAGAGAGGAGTTTTGCTCTGTCTGTCACCGCAGCCGGCACCTCAGGAGCAACAACAGGAGGCTTCCCGAATGAGTGAAGGGGCAGGAGCCAGCGTGCCCCGTGCCTCTCTCAGCCCTGCGCCGGCAGGGAAGGAAGCAGGCAGGCAGGCCTCAGGGCTACTCCCGTCCTACTGCCCGGTGGTCCCTGTCCCGGCCCCGCCCCCACTCTCCCCCTGACCCTCACCGCTCCCCAGCCCTCTTCTCAGCCAGAGAGGCGATGGGGGGGGGGCGGTGCGGTCCCAGAACAAGTTTCCTCTCATCCGCCATCATCTTGCCACCCTGACGACTTGGCCTAAGATCCGGCCTAGGCTGTACCCTGAGATCCGGCCTAGGCTGTACCCGTGTGTGGTTTTCCTGTGGACAAGGGGGCCGGTTCACCATTTCGGAAGAAACCCCTAGCCTTCCACTGCCGAGTCGCCAGCCTGGGAGGGGGGAGGGGGGAGGGGGGAGGGGAGGTCAGGCCCATTCATTCCGATGGGCCTGGCGTCAGGGCTTCATTCAAGTGCAGGAAGCTCTCTCCCATGGCCTCGGGCTTTTTTCCATTGAACGGCTTTCTTCAATTCCCCCACCCTTAGGCCGCAGTCCACCAAGGGCCGGGAGGCAGGGAGGGAAGATGTTGGGGCAGGGTGGCTGTCTGAGAAACTCGCCTCATCTGGGGCAGAAAGAGTGCCCCCCTCCTTTCTCTAACCCTACTAGACTGCTTGAGGATCACGGACGGTTTGGCTCATCGATGAGCCCTGCGTTATGGGCCCGGCAAGCAAACTCCTAACGGGCAACCCGCCGCTCTAGGCGTGTGTGGGTTTTTTGATCTTTCACCTTCAAGTTCGCACGACATCGGTCCGTGTCCCCCGCCCCGGCTTCCCATGGGAAATCCTCCGTCTCTTTCCACAGACTCACTGGCGACTTCACACAGTGCCTGCCTCCTCCTCCTTAGGAAGGAAGGAAGGAAGGAAGGAAGGAAGGAAGGGAGGAAGGAAGGAAGGAAGGAAGGGAGGGGCTGACCCCGTGGCCGAGCGGTTGAGTTTGCACGCTCCGCTTCAGCGGCCCGGGGCTTGGAAGGTTCGGATCCTGGGCTCGGACACGGCACCGCTCATCAAACCACGCTGAGGTGGCGTCCCACACGGCAGAACCAGAGGGACCCTCAAAGAGAATATAGAACTAGGTACTGGGGTGCTCTGGGGAGAAGAAGAAGAAGGAGGAGGAATAAAAAGAAAAGAAAAGATTGGCAATGAGCTCGGGTGCCAGTCTTTAAAAAAAAAAAAAAAAAAAGAGGAAGAAAGATGGACAAACAGGAACGAATCCCACTGACGGCACCTCCAAATGGTGGGGGGCAGGGGGGTGGGGGGGGTGGGGAGTGGCATCATCGGGCCAAGGGTGACTCTAAGCGTGATCCCGCGGTTGTGTTATTTGACATTTTATCGAATCGATTTATTATTTTATTTTTGAGGAAGATGAGCCCTGAGCGAACATCTGCCACCAATCCTCCTCTGTCGGCCGAGGAAGACTGGCCCTGAGCTGACATCCGTGCCCATCCCCCTCTACTTTCCAGGTGGGACGCCTGCCACAGCGTGGCTCGCCAAGCGGTGCCGGGTCCTGCGCCCGGGATCCGGACCGGCGAACCCGGGGCCGGCGGAGCAGAACGTGCGAACTTCACCGCCGCGCCACCGGGCCGGCCCCCGGAGTTGTTTTGAAAATCCAGTAAGGGGCTGGCCCCGTGGCCGAGTGGTTAAGTTCGCGCGCTCCGCTGCAGGCAGCCCAGTGTTTCATCGGTTTGTTCGGATCCCGGGCGCGGACACGGCACTGCTCATCAAACCACGCTGAGGCGGCGTCCCACATACCACCGCTAGAAGGACCCACCGCGAAGAACACACAACTACGTACCGGGGGGCTTTGGGGAGAAAAAGGAAAGACAAAAAATAAAATCTTCCAAACTCCAATAAAACTTTGAGTGAAGACGACGAGGAGGATGCGAAACGTATCTCACGCCTCCGAGCCGAGCCGTCCGTTTAGGTTTAGGAAGGGGGACGAGGACCCTTTGTAAGCGACATCCCTTTTTAAGCACCATTCTAAACCACAGAACAGAACTCCCTCTCCTCGACCCGGAGCGAGGAGGTTCCTGGGTGTGTCAGAGAGGGTCACGTCCTCTGCAGCACGAACGAACCGCCAGGGTTCGGCCACGGGAAAGAATTTCTTCCTCTCCAGGGGGACTAAAAGTCACCGACGGCAGCGGGCGTAGGTGCTATCCTTCCCGTCCAGGAAAGGCAGGGAGAACTTCAGCCGTGAAGAGAAGGAGGTCTTCCTCACTCCCCGTTTTGGGAGGGCCCCTTTGGCAGGGGAGTTTTGTCTCCTGATTTCAAGTCAGGAAGAAAAGGGAGAGAGAGAGAGAGAGAGAGAGAGAGAGAGAGAGTGTGTGTCCTTCTCGTGCCAGGTCGGTCTGAGGGGGACCTCCTCTGGTTTCCTCCCTTCCCAGGGAACGCCGTTCGCTCCTTCTTCTAGAAAAAGCTCCCAAAGCACCACCGCCCAGGATGGTCGACCTACGCCCATCGTCCCTCCTTTCCCAATCATTTCTACCGCGACAGAGGGACAGAGGCCCCTGCCCCATCCCCATCCCCACCCCCACCCCCATCGCCTGCCTCCTTGATGGCCAAAGGAGCTGCCTCTGAGAATGGAACGGGGCTTGGAAACCTTCTAGAGGGGTGACTCTCACCTGCCTGCCTGCTGGGAAAAGCACCACGCTGTCCATCGGACTGCTCTTTTGGGCAAACGTAGGCGTGCCACATAGCGATCGACAGCTATGGCGGGGGGGGGGGGGGGCGGGGTGGCGTGGTGGTGCCCAGGATCCACGACACGTGACGGCTGCGGAGCACGACAGCCCTAAGACCTTGAGGGAGACGGGGTGGCGCGTGAATCCTTTCGGAACGAGAACGACAGGAAACGCTGACGGGGACGTGTTCTCCTCTCGAGAACACACCAACGCCTCGCACGGTGTCTGACCCGGGGTGCCTCTGACTTTTGTCATCAGAGACGATCCTCTCGACCGCCCCTCACGCTTTGGGGAAAAGGGGAGAGGGACTCGGTAGCACGGGAAAAGCCATCCATCCGCCCTTCCTTTCCGTCTTCACGGCTCCTTCTCGTGGAAAACGAGGAAGCCGTCCGGAGGAACGGAACACTGACCCGGGCCAAAGCGTGGCCCAGCCTGAGCCTCCAAAACCTTCTGCTAAGTGAGAGGTGCCAGACATCCAAGGCGACCTACGTTGCGATTCCACACAGAGGAGAGAGCTAGAACGGTCCAACCCTAGAGGGCGACAGCAGATGGCGGCGGCGGCGGCGGCGGCAGCGGTGGTGGTGATCGTGGTGGGGCAGATCCGGGAGTGGGGCCGTTTTTTCTTTCGGGGGGAGGGGATGGAAACGGAAACCTTCTGGAAATAGATAGCCATGACGGATGCGCCACCTTGGGGAGAGAGACTCCCGAAGGCCACTGGCTTGTGCCCCGTGGAAAGGATGGATTCGGTGGGATGGGAATTCTACCTCCGTGTAGAGCGTGTGGTAAACCACGAGGTAGGTGGGTGGGTGGCCTCCCTGCCTCGCCTCCACCTAGACGTCCACACACAGAGACCGACGAGGGAGGGAGGGAGGGAGGGAGAGAGACAAGACTGACAGAGGCCGAGGCCGAGGCCGAGGCAGTGAGCGAGTAAGTGATCGACCCTGGCCATAGGGATTCCTCAGAGGGCGTCTCTTGGCTCCCCAAACGAAGAATGTGTGTGGAGATCGAGAAAGATCACCGACCTAGGAGAACCAGCAAGACTTCCTCACCCGCCAGAGAGCCGCTGGGCCCCTGCCGTCCCTGCCACCGCCACCCCTACCCCTCGCCTTTGGCAGCGACGCCAACGAAAGGCAGGCAGACGAGTGGGAGAGTCGTGTGGTGGTGTCCCCCAAGGAAGGTGGGTCCATGCCGACGAGCGGTCGTCGGCGTGTGGAAAAGCCAGAGGCGGGCTGACTAGAAGGAGGGCGTCCTGGAGGAAGGGGCCAGGGTGTGAGGGAGAGAGGCCTGTTCCTCTTCCCCTGTCGGTCCCAAGTCAGGGGCCCAAAGGAGGAAAGCTGTCCGTTCCTTTCCGACTCGGACGGTTCGGGCGGAACCGACCGATCCCCGCGGCGGCGCAGTCGGGGCTTTCTGGACCAGAACCCCTCTCTCTGTCGCCTTTCGACCACACGCACGCTTTAGAGGCCAAGGGAAAATGGATCGGGTCTCTCTGTCTCTCTCCCTAGAAAACAAGGGGCCGGGGGCCGAGCCCGTGGACGAACGGTCAAGTAGCGCCCCCCACCCCGGCCCCCGGCTTCGACGGCCCAGGTTTTCACCGGTTCGGATCCTGGGCGCAGCCCCAGACCCAGCATCGCCCTTCAAGCCACGCCGAGGCGGCGTCCCACATGGCAGAAACGCGAAAGACCTACCACTGGAACCTACAACTATGGACGGGACGGGACGGGACGGGGCGGGGCGGGGCGGGGCGGGGCGGGGGTGGGGGGGGCGGCTTTGGGGAGCAGGAAGAAAGAAAAAATAAAAGAAACACAAGGACGGTCATCGCGATAGTTCTTTCCACTTCCATCCATATGTTAACAGGACCCAAGTTTCCCGACCTCCATTTGGATGTATGTTAACTAAATGGAGAAGCTATTCAAAGGACTCCTCTAAAGAAGTCCACGTTCTTCTTTCTAAATGATAATGAAAATCATTGTCACCACCGCTCTTCCGACCCTCCATGTCCAGACGGCCTCCCGCCCCTCCCCTATCCCCAACTCCCGCCCCGCCCCGCGCCGACCCCCGACCCCGGCATTCTCCACGCCCACCTTTCCCTCTCCACTCCTACCCCCCCCCCCCCGTCCCCCGCCGCCCGGGACACCGCACCCCGCGCCCCCCCCCCCCAATCCAGGCCGGGCCACCTGGTCGACCTCCTCGAACACTATATAAGAGGATGCCGGGCAGCAGGTGGCGCCCGACAAGCGGCCTCCTCACCGGCCGGACGGATCAGCCTCGCGGGGGCGGGCGATGGGGAGGCGTTCGTCCAGGTCAGGTCAGGTCGGGGGAGGGAGGATGCCGCGCCGGCCGGCCTGGTGCGTGGCCTGGTCCCGATCCACCCCGCGTCTCGTTTCTCGGGCCGGGACGAGTACAGGCGGGGAGGCCGACTCGGTCACGGAAAGCGGCCTTGGGGAGGTTTTGGCGAACGTCCCTGTCCCGGGGCCGTCTGCCGACTAGGGGACGGAGTCCTCCTCCATGCTCCTTCTCGCCCCCAGTCGGGCGGGTTGTGGGTCGCGCGGTCGACTTGGCCATTTCCCCGGAGGCATCCTGCCTGCCGGGGCTCCCTCCCTCGGGCCGGTGCGAGCGGTCCTCGGGCGGCCCGGGAATTTGGGCCGCAGCGAACGAACGAACGAAGCCCGTCCCTCCTGCGTCGGCACCGATGAGACACAGCCCTGGTGGATGGAGCCGCTTTCCTCGGGTTTCCTTTTGCTTTCGGCCGCTGCTGCCACCAAACCTCCCTAAACGATAGGAATGAAAACGGGAACCGTTGGCATAATAAAAGCGTTTTGGTTGGCGTGTTTCTTGGCTTTTGGGGACTCGAGAGGTATGATGGATGATCTCCGATTGACGTTGGGAAGGTCTATTTCATCCCAGTCGCACGAACCCCGAAAACGTGGCGGCTGGACGAGGGAGGGAGGGAGGGAGGGAGGGAGGGAGGGAGGGAGGGAGGGAGGCCAACCACGGGATTTCCGCACGACCAGCTGATGGACACGAGCGCCCCGTGAGCCGGGCGGAGGGCAGCCGCCCGGGTCTCGCAGCTACGTGCCCGCGGAACCCTCGGGACTGCGAGAAGCCGGAGCGACCCGCAGCCATGTGGCGCTCGGCGCGGACATCTGGTCGACCCGCGCGCCACGGGACCCGGGGCCCGAGTCCGGGCCGGGCCGCCGGTCGACCCGGCAGGGCGTCGGCCACCGGGGAGCCGCACCCGCGAGTCCGCGGGGTCTCTGGAGCCGACGGAGGCCGGGGAGCCCACCCAGGCCGCCGAGAGCCCCGCGTCCCCGCGGCGCTCGGCGCGGACATCTGGTCGACCCGCGCGCCGCCGGACCCCGTGGCTACGAGTCCGCGGGGCCTTCGTAGCCGACAGAGGGCCGGGAGCGCACCCAGAACACCCAGAGCCCCGGGGCCCGGCCCCGAGCGCCGCGGACATCTGGTCGACCCGCGCGCCCCAGTCCGGGGACCAAGTCCGGGCCGGGCCGCCGGTCGACCCGGCAGGGCGGCTGCCCCGGGGGCCTCGCGGCTGCTCGTCCGCAGCCTCCAGGGAGCCCTCGGGGCTCCGAGAAGGCCGAGCGCCCCGCGGCCCCGCGGCGCTCGGTGCGG
>NC_091813.1:1539565-1564565 GCF_041296235.1 Equus asinus | reverse complement strand
CACCATGGCCACGCAATGCAGGAGGGGTCTGCGGTAGAGGTAAGGCCTAGAGCAAGTCGGAGCGTCCGTGGTCAGGGCCGCGAGCCCGCGCTGCCCCGGGCTCGCCATCTCTGGCCACACTGGGCTTAGCTAGGGATCTACAAGGCCCCTGTGCGGCTCCCAAGTCAGTGCCTCCCCTCAGGCCGAGAGACCAAGGGAGGCAGAGACTGGGACGGAGGTGCCGATCAAACAGCACCTCCCAACCAAAGAGCCAGCGCCACGCCGCTGGCTCGGCCCGCCACGGTCACTCCCACACCCGCGGGGAAACCCCAGCAAGGGGAACGCGCGGGCACGCGCCCGAGCCTGCCCGCCCCCACACGGCACGCCGTGGGGGGCGACGAGGCACCCGTCCCCCCCGAGGGGGACGAGGGGCACGCCTCCCTTACCGACTCGACCCCCCCGCTCCTCAGACACACCAGCGCAGTGGTTACCTGAGGAGGCCGACGGGAACAGAGAACGACACCGCCACTCGGCCTCGGGCGCCTGAGGGACGACCTGGAACGCTCCAGGGGCACCGCCAACGGCCTGGGGAACGCGCTCACGCGCCCGGGAAGGCGCGCGGCGCGGCGGCAACACGGCCCGCCCCACCGCGGGGAGGGCCGCCCGCGAGACACAGCCAAGAGGCACAGGCAGAGCATCCGCCGCGTCACGGAGACCCCGACACCGCCCACGCCACGAGGCACGGGGCGGGGGAGCGAGGTCGGGCCGGATTCCGCACCCCTGCCGCCTCCCACACGCCACTCGCAGCGGGGGAGAACGGGCGAGGGGACCCGCGGGCAGAGCGAGAAGAGCGGTCCCGTTCGCCATGAACGTCCGTCCCTCGTCTGGCACGGCTTAGGCCCGGCCCGGGAGAGCACAGCATCACCACATCGGTCGGCAGCATAACGCGAGGGACCCCCGAGCAAGGGAAGGCCGGCGAGGACAGCGAGCGGAGGAGCCTGCTTCAGCCTCACCGACCCCTCTCCTCCTCCAGCAAGCGCGGGCGACGACCCCAGGACGAGAACGCCTGACACGCACTGGCACGGAGCCGGTGGGATGGGGTAAGTCGCGACCGCACCCGGGTGCCGGCGGCAGGGAGTGCACGTGGTAGAGGACCCCGCGCCCCTAACCCCGCCGCCCTCGGGTACCAGAGACCGGAGGTGGCACCACGGTCGTGGGGGCGCCTGGAACGCACAAGAGCCGGCGCGCAGGCCCCAGCGGGCGGCTCAAGCGGCGGGGGTGGAAACGGGCGTCCGGTTCTCGGCCAGAGCCCGGAGCCCTCCCCGCACACGCATCCAGGCACCCGGAAGCTCTCGGGCGACTGTCACCCGAGCAGAGCGTGTCAGCACTTATCTGGCGGCACAAAACCACCCATTCGGGGGCAAGAATCGCCGCGCCCGGAGACGGGGCCCACCCACGGATCACCAGGGGAACCCCTGGATCACGGCCACGGCCACCAGACCCCAAGCACGACCCCATCGCCACCAGGCCCGGAGCTCCCGGGGCCATCTGGTCGACCCCAGAAGCGTGGCGGCAGGGGGAGCCGGGGACAGCCTCCCCGGGCCGCCCGCGCGGGCCGGGACCGGTCGGTCCCTCCCTCTGAGTCGCCGGGTCAGGACTTAGAAAAGAATTCCGCGGAGGCGCCTCCGGCGACCGGGCCCGGGGCGGGACCGTGGCTCCCGTCCCTCAGCCGGGGCTCCACCTACGCCTCGAGCCGGCCCCCTCCCGCCTCCGGACAAAGACGCGACCCGCGAAACTCGGAGAGAGAAGTCCGGTCCGACGGCCCGGACCCACCCCGGGCACGCGTCCGGGCCGGGGACGCCCTCCCCGGCCCGCCCTCGAGGGCTCCCGGGGCCGGTCCACGCTCTTCTCCAGGGCGGGACTTGGAAAAAAAAACTGCCACGGAGGAGGAGGCATCCGAGGACCGGGCCCGGTCCCCACCGCCAGAGCCGGTCGACTCGGAAGACCAGTGGGGAAAAGGCCAGCCCGGCGGCCGAGCCCGTCGCGCCCTCCACGGGCCTCCCCCGCAAGGCCCCGGCCGGTCGCCCACCTCCGGAGCGGGGCGCGGAAAGGGGATCGGCGACGCGGAAGGCCCGACCACCGGGCCGCCCTCGGGACGACGGCCGGGCACGGGACGAGCTCCCTCGCCCGTTCCCCCGCGGCGGCCCCCCACCCCCTCCCGGGGACGGAGGGGCACCGGCGGCTGCTGGTCGACCCGTCCGGGAGGCCCCACACCCCGGCCGGCACCGGGCGGCGCGGCGACAGCCACCTCCCTCAGTAGCCTGCACCTCCAATCTCCGGCGAGCGGGCGTCGCGCTCACGCCCCGGCGCCACCGGGCCAGATCCCGCCAGCGACGCCGGCCTCCCGGGACTCTGCCTCGGTCACCGCGGCCGAGTCCCGTCCCTTGGCCCGCGTCGCCGGAGCTCCGGAGGAAAGAGACGATATAAAAGCGGCCGCCAGGTGGCACCCGGCGACCGACGACCGCCTCAGCGGGACGGAGCCGGAGCGCGGGCCCGCCGGGGAGCACAGCCGGGCCGCCGGGCCGCCCGATCCCGTCCCGGAGCCCCCTCGGACCCAGCCTCCCGGCCCAGTGCGGCCCCGGGGCGTCCGCCCGCGGGCTCCCGGCCGCCAAGGCGCAGCCCCAGCCGCAGGAGGGGGACTCGGAAAAGGTTTCTCGGGCGATCACCGGGAAGGGGAAGGGGAGAGTTCCCCCCAGAGAGGCCAGGGGGCGGCCCGGGCCGGGCTGGGCCGGTGCGGCCGGGAGGCCGCCGCTTCCCGGAGCGGCTGGAGCGCCCCCGGGGTTCCCGGGAGGACTTAGAAAATCAGGGCGGGCGGGGACGGTCAAACCGAAACCAGGCACGTCATCCGAGAAGGACCGTGATGACGGGAGGAGGAAAGCTTTCCAGTCCAGAGGGCCTGTCGAAGGCAGGCGGAGAGTCTACCCGCTGAAACTGACGAAGATGGGCAAAAGAAGCTAGCTCAGGCGCCGACATTTAAGGAAATAAAAAAAAAAAAGCACGAGGGCGTGGAGAAATGGGGAAAAATCAACACTGAGAAATCTACCCTCTGAAACCGACGAAGATGGGCAACAGGGGCTAGCTCAGGTGGCGATTTTTAAGGAAAAATGAAAGGAAGTGCGTGGAGACCTGGGGAAAAAGCAACACGGAGAAATCTACCCTCTAGAACTGAGAAAGAAGCGCAACAGAGGCTAGCTCAGGTGGCAATCTTTAAGCAAAAAAAATAAGATAAAAAAATACAATGGCGAGGAGACCCGGTGAAAAAGCAACCCTGAAAAAGGTACCCTCTGAAACTGAAGAAGCAGGGCAACAGTGCCTAGCTCAGGTGACAATCTTTAAGCAAAAGAAACAAACAAGGGCGTGGGGAGCTGGCGAAAAGGCAACACTGAGAAATCCACCCTCTGAAACTGAGGAAGATGGGCAACAGAGGCTAGCTCAGGTGGCAATCTTTAAGCAAAAGAAACACACAAGGGCGTGGAGACCTGGGGAAAAAGCAACACGGAGAAATCCACCCTCTGAAACTGAGGAAGATGGGCAAGAGAGGCTACCTCAGGTGGCAATCCTTAAGCAAAAACAAAGCACAAAGGCGTGGAGCCCTGGGGACAAAGCAACCCTGAAATATCTACCCTCTGAAACTGAGGAACATGGGCAAGAGAGGCTAGCTCAGGTGGCACTCGTTAAGCAAAAACAAAACCCAAAGGCGTGGAGACCTGGGGAAAAAGCAACCCTGAAATATCTACCCTCTGAAACTGAGGAAGATGGGCAAGAGAGGCTGGCTTCAGGTGGCAATCGTTAAGCAAAAGAAACACACAAGGGCGTGGAGACCTGGGGAAAAAGCAACATTCAGAAATCCACCCTCTGAAACTGAGGAAGATGGGCAACAGAGGCTACCTCAGGTGGCAATCGTTAAGCCAAAGAAACACACAAGGGTCTGGAGACCTGGGGAAAAAGCAACACGGAGAAATCCACCCTCTGAAACTGACGAACATGGGCAAAAGAAGCTAGCTCAGGTTGCAACCTTTAAGCAGAAAAAAAACACAAGGGCGTGCAGACCTGGCAAAAAAGCCACAGTGAGAAATCTACCCTCTGAAACCGACGAAGATGGACAACAGAGGCTAGCTCAGGTGGCAATTTTTCAGGAAAAATAAAAGGAAGTGCGTGGAGACCTGGGGAAAAAGCAACACGGAGAAATCTACCCTCTAGAACTGAGAAAGAAGCGCAACAGAGGCTAGCTCAGGTGGCAATCTTTAAGCAAAAAAAATAAGATAAAAAAATACAATGGCGAGGAGACCCGGTGAAAAAGCAACCCTGAAAAAGGTACCCTCTGAAACTGAGGAAGCAGGGCAACAGTGCCTAGCTCAGGTGACAATCTTTAAGCAAAAGAAACACACAAGGGCGTGGGGAGCTGGCGAAAAGGCAACACTGAGAAATCCACCCTCTGAAACGGACGAAGATGGGCAACAGAGGCTAGCTCAGGTGGCAATCTTTAAGCAAAAGAAACACACAAGGGCGTGGAGACCTGGGGAAAAAGCAACACGGAGAAATCCACCCTCTGAAACTGAGGAAGATGGGCAAGAGAGGCTACCTCAGGTGGCAATCCTTAAGCAAAAACAAAGCACAAAGGCGTGGAGCCCTGGGGACAAAGCAACCCTGAAGTATCTACCCTCTGAAACTGAGGAACATGGGCAAGAGAGGCTAGCTCAGGTGGCAATCGTTAAGCAAAAACAAAACACAAAGGCGTGGAGACCTGGGGAAAAAGCAACCCTGAAATATCTACCCTCTGAAACTGAGGAAGATGGGCAAGAGAGGCTGGCTTCAGGTGGCAATCTTTAAGCAAAAGAAACACACAAGGGCGTGGAGGCCTGGGGAAAAAGCAACACGGAGAAATCCACCCTCTGAAACTGAGGGACATGGGCAAAAGAAGCTAGCTCAGGTTGCAACCTTTAAGCAGAAAAAAAACACAAGGGCGTGCAGACCTGGCAAAAAAGCCACAGTGAGAAATCTACCCTCTGAAACCGACGAAGATGGACAACAGAGGCTAGCTCAGGTGGCAATTTTTAAGGAAAAATAAAAGGAAGTGCGTGGAGACCTGGGGAAAAAGCAACACGGAGAAATCTACCCTCTAGAACTGAGAAAGAAGCGCAACAGAGGCTAGCTCAGGTGGCAATCTTTAAGCAAAAAAAATAAGATAAAAAAATACAATGGCGAGGAGACCCGGTGAAAAAGCAACCCTGAAAAAGGTACCCTCTGAAACTGAGGAAGCAGGGCAACAGTGCCTAGCTCAGGTGACAATCTTTAAGCAAAAGAAACACACAAGGGCGTGGGGAGCTGGCGAAAAGGCAACACTGAGAAATCCACCCTCTGAAACGGACGAAGATGGGCAACAGAGGCTAGCTCAGGTGGCAATCTTTAAGCAAAAGAAACACACAAGGGCGTGGAGACCTGGGGAAAAAGCAACACGGAGAAATCCACCCTCTGAAACTGAGGAAGATGGGCAAGAGAGGCTACCTCAGGTGGCAATCCTTAAGCAAAAACAAAGCACAAAGGCGTGGAGCCCTGGGGACAAAGCAACCCTGAAGTATCTACCCTCTGAAACTGAGGAACATGGGCAAGAGAGGCTAGCTCAGGTGGCAATCGTTAAGCAAAAACAAAACACAAAGGCGTGGAGACCTGGGGAAAAAGCAACCCTGAAATATCTACCCTCTGAAACTGAGGAAGATGGGCAAGAGAGGCTGGCTTCAGGTGGCAATCTTTAAGCAAAAGAAACACACAAGGGCGTGGAGGCCTGGGGAAAAAGCAACACGGAGAAATCCACCCTCTGAAACTGAGGGACATGGGCAAAAGAAGCTAGCTCAGGTTCTGCAACCTTTAAGCAGAAAAAAAACACAAGGGCGTGCAGACCTGGCAAAAAAGCCACAGTGAGAAATCTACCCTCTGAAACCGACGAAGATGGACAACAGAGGCTAGCTCAGGTGGCAATTTTTAAGGAAAAATAAAAGGAAGTGCGTGGAGACCTGGGGAAAAAGCAACACGGAGAAATCTACCCTCTAGAACTGAGAAAGAAGCGCAACAGAGGCTAGCTCAGGTGGCAATCTTTAAGCAAAAAAAATAAGATAAAAAAATACAATGGCGAGGAGACCCGGTGAAAAAGCAACCCTGAAAAAGGTACCCTCTGAAACTGAGGAAGCAGGGCAACAGTGCCTAGCTCAGGTGACAATCTTTAAGCAAAAGAAACACACAAGGGCGTGGGGAGCTGGCGAAAAGGCAACACTGAGAAATCCACCCTCTGAAACGGACGAAGATGGGCAACAGAGGCTAGCTCAGGTGGCAATCTTTAAGCAAAAGAAACACACAAGGGCGTGGAGACCTGGGGAAAAAGCAACACGGAGAAATCCACCCTCTGAAACTGAGGAAGATGGGCAAGAGAGGCTACCTCAGGTGGCAATCCTTAAGCAAAAACAAAGCACAAAGGCGTGGAGCCCTGGGGACAAAGCAACCCTGAAGTATCTACCCTCTGAAACTGAGGAACATGGGCAAGAGAGGCTAGCTCAGGTGGCAATCGTTAAGCAAAAACAAAACACAAAGGCGTGGAGACCTGGGGAAAAAGCAACCCTGAAATATCTACCCTCTGAAACTGAGGAAGATGGGCAAGAGAGGCTGGCTTCAGGTGGCAATCTTTAAGCAAAAGAAACACACAAGGGCGTGGAGGCCTGGGGAAAAAGCAACACGGAGAAATCCACCCTCTGAAACTGAGGGACATGGGCAAAAGAAGCTAGCTCAGGTTCTGCAACCTTTAAGCAGAAAAAAAACACAAGGGCGTGCAGACCTGGCAAAAAAGCCACAGTGAGAAATCTACCCTCTGAAACCGACGAAGATGGACAACAGAGGCTAGCTCAGGTGGCAATTTTTAAGGAAAAATAAAAGGAAGTGCGTGGAGACCTGGGGAAAAAGCAACACGGAGAAATCTACCCTCTAGAACTGAGAAAGAAGCGCAACAGAGGCTAGCTCAGGTGGCAATCTTTAAGCAAAAAAAATAAGATAAAAAAATACAATGGCGAGGAGACCCGGTGAAAAAGCAACCCTGAAAAAGGTACCCTCTGAAACTGAGGAAGCAGGGCAACAGTGCCTAGCTCAGGTGACAATCTTTAAGCAAAAGAAACACACAAGGGCGTGGGGAGCTGGCGAAAAGGCAACACTGAGAAATCCACCCTCTGAAACGGACGAAGATGGGCAACAGAGGCTAGCTCAGGTGGCAATCTTTAAGCAAAAGAAACACACAAGGGCGTGGAGACCTGGGGAAAAAGCAACACGGAGAAATCCACCCTCTGAAACTGAGGAAGATGGGCAAGAGAGGCTACCTCAGGTGGCAATCCTTAAGCAAAAACAAAGCACAAAGGCGTGGAGCCCTGGGGACAAAGCAACCCTGAAGTATCTACCCTCTGAAACTGAGGAACATGGGCAAGAGAGGCTAGCTCAGGTGGCAATCGTTAAGCAAAAACAAAACACAAAGGCGTGGAGACCTGGGGAAAAAGCAACCCTGAAATATCTACCCTCTGAAACTGAGGAAGATGGGCAAGAGAGGCTGGCTTCAGGTGGCAATCTTTAAGCAAAAGAAACACACAAGGGCGTGGAGGCCTGGGGAAAAAGCAACACGGAGAAATCCACCCTCTGAAACTGAGGGACATGGGCAAAAGAAGCTAGCTCAGGTTCTGCAACCTTTAAGCAGAAAAAAAACACAAGGGCGTGCAGACCTGGCAAAAAAGCCACAGTGAGAAATCTACCCTCTGAAACCGACGAAGATGGACAACAGAGGCTAGCTCAGGTGGCAATTTTTAAGGAAAAATAAAAGGAAGTGCGTGGAGACCTGGGGAAAAAGCAACACGGAGAAATCTACCCTCTAGAACTGAGAAAGAAGCGCAACAGAGGCTAGCTCAGGTGGCAATCTTTAAGCAAAAAAAATAAGATAAAAAAATACAATGGCGAGGAGACCCGGTGAAAAAGCAACCCTGAAAAAGGTACCCTCTGAAACTGAGGAAGCAGGGCAACAGTGCCTAGCTCAGGTGACAATCTTTAAGCAAAAGAAACACACAAGGGCGTGGGGAGCTGGCGAAAAGGCAACACTGAGAAATCCACCCTCTGAAACGGACGAAGATGGGCAACAGAGGCTAGCTCAGGTGGCAATCTTTAAGCAAAAGAAACACACAAGGGCGTGGAGACCTGGGGAAAAAGCAACACGGAGAAATCCACCCTCTGAAACTGAGGAAGATGGGCAAGAGAGGCTACCTCAGGTGGCAATCCTTAAGCAAAAACAAAGCACAAAGGCGTGGAGCCCTGGGGACAAAGCAACCCTGAAGTATCTACCCTCTGAAACTGAGGAACATGGGCAAGAGAGGCTAGCTCAGGTGGCAATCGTTAAGCAAAAACAAAACACAAAGGCGTGGAGACCTGGGGAAAAAGCAACCCTGAAATATCTACCCTCTGAAACTGAGGAAGATGGGCAAGAGAGGCTGGCTTCAGGTGGCAATCTTTAAGCAAAAGAAACACACAAGGGCGTGGAGGCCTGGGGAAAAAGCAACACGGAGAAATCCACCCTCTGAAACTGAGGGACATGGGCAAAAGAAGCTAGCTCAGGTTCTGCAACCTTTAAGCAGAAAAAAAACACAAGGGCGTGCAGACCTGGCAAAAAAGCCACAGTGAGAAATCTACCCTCTGAAACCGACGAAGATGGACAACAGAGGCTAGCTCAGGTGGCAATTTTTAAGGAAAAATAAAAGGAAGTGCGTGGAGACCTGGGGAAAAAGCAACACGGAGAAATCTACCCTCTAGAACTGACAAAGAAGCGCAACAGAGGCTAGCTCAGGTGGCAATCTTTAAGCAAAAAAAATAAGATAAAAAAATACAATGGCGAGGAGACCCGGTGAAAAAGCAACCCTGAAAAAGGTACCCTCTGAAACTGAGGAAGCAGGGCAACAGTGCCTAGCTCAGGTGACAATCTTTAAGCAAAAGAAACACACAAGGGCGTGGGGAGCTGGCGAAAAGGCAACACTGAGAAATCCACCCTCTGAAACGGACGAAGATGGGCAACAGAGGCTAGCTCAGGTGGCAATCTTTAAGCAAAAGAAACACACAAGGGCGTGGAGACCTGGGGAAAAAGCAACACGGAGAAATCCACCCTCTGAAACTGAGGAAGATGGGCAAGAGAGGCTACCTCAGGTGGCAATCCTTAAGCAAAAACAAAGCACAAAGGCGTGGAGCCCTGGGGACAAAGCAACCCTGAAGTATCTACCCTCTGAAACTGAGGAACATGGGCAAGAGAGGCTAGCTCAGGTGGCAATCGTTAAGCAAAAACAAAACACAAAGGCGTGGAGACCTGGGGAAAAAGCAACCCTGAAATATCTACCCTCTGAAACTGAGGAAGATGGGCAAGAGAGGCTGGCTTCAGGTGGCAATCTTTAAGCAAAAGAAACACACAAGGGCGTGGAGGCCTGGGGAAAAAGCAACACGGAGAAATCCACCCTCTGAAACTGAGGGACATGGGCAAAAGAAGCTAGCTCAGGTTCTGCAACCTTTAAGCAGAAAAAAAACACAAGGGCGTGCAGACCTGGCAAAAAAGCCACAGTGAGAAATCTACCCTCTGAAACCGACGAAGATGGACAACAGAGGCTAGCTCAGGTGGCAATTTTTAAGGAAAAATAAAAGGAAGTGCGTGGAGACCTGGGGAAAAAGCAACACGGAGAAATCTACCCTCTAGAACTGAGAAAGAAGCGCAACAGAGGCTAGCTCAGGTGGCAATCTTTAAGCAAAAAAAATAAGATAAAAAAATACAATGGCGAGGAGACCCGGTGAAAAAGCAACCCTGAAAAAGGTACCCTCTGAAACTGAGGAAGCAGGGCAACAGTGCCTAGCTCAGGTGACAATCTTTAAGCAAAAGAAACACACAAGGGCGTGGGGAGCTGGCGAAAAGGCAACACTGAGAAATCCACCCTCTGAAACGGACGAAGATGGGCAACAGAGGCTAGCTCAGGTGGCAATCTTTAAGCAAAAGAAACACACAAGGGCGTGGAGACCTGGGGAAAAAGCAACACGGAGAAATCCACCCTCTGAAACTGAGGAAGATGGGCAAGAGAGGCTACCTCAGGTGGCAATCCTTAAGCAAAAACAAAGCACAAAGGCGTGGAGCCCTGGGGACAAAGCAACCCTGAAGTATCTACCCTCTGAAACTGAGGAACATGGGCAAGAGAGGCTAGCTCAGGTGGCAATCGTTAAGCAAAAACAAAACACAAAGGCGTGGAGACCTGGGGAAAAAGCAACCCTGAAATATCTACCCTCTGAAACTGAGGAAGATGGGCAAGAGAGGCTGGCTTCAGGTGGCAATCTTTAAGCAAAAGAAACACACAAGGGCGTGGAGGCCTGGGGAAAAAGCAACACGGAGAAATCCACCCTCTGAAACTGAGGGACATGGGCAAAAGAAGCTAGCTCAGGTTCTGCAACCTTTAAGCAGAAAAAAAACACAAGGGCGTGCAGACCTGGCAAAAAAGCCACAGTGAGAAATCTACCCTCTGAAACCGACGAAGATGGACAACAGAGGCTAGCTCAGGTGGCAATTTTTAAGGAAAAATAAAAGGAAGTGCGTGGAGACCTGGGGAAAAAGCAACACGGAGAAATCTACCCTCTAGAACTGAGAAAGAAGCGCAACAGAGGCTAGCTCAGGTGGCAATCTTTAAGCAAAAAAAATAAGATAAAAAAATACAATGGCGAGGAGACCCGGTGAAAAAGCAACCCTGAAAAAGGTACCCTCTGAAACTGAGGAAGCAGGGCAACAGTGCCTAGCTCAGGTGACAATCTTTAAGCAAAAGAAACACACAAGGGCGTGGGGAGCTGGCGAAAAGGCAACACTGAGAAATCCACCCTCTGAAACGGACGAAGATGGGCAACAGAGGCTAGCTCAGGTGGCAATCTTTAAGCAAAAGAAACACACAAGGGCGTGGAGACCTGGGGAAAAAGCAACACGGAGAAATCCACCCTCTGAAACTGAGGAAGATGGGCAAGAGAGGCTACCTCAGGTGGCAATCCTTAAGCAAAAACAAAGCACAAAGGCGTGGAGCCCTGGGGACAAAGCAACCCTGAAGTATCTACCCTCTGAAACTGAGGAACATGGGCAAGAGAGGCTAGCTCAGGTGGCAATCGTTAAGCAAAAACAAAACACAAAGGCGTGGAGACCTGGGGAAAAAGCAACCCTGAAATATCTACCCTCTGAAACTGAGGAAGATGGGCAAGAGAGGCTGGCTTCAGGTGGCAATCTTTAAGCAAAAGAAACACACAAGGGCGTGGAGGCCTGGGGAAAAAGCAACACGGAGAAATCCACCCTCTGAAACTGAGGGACATGGGCAAAAGAAGCTAGCTCAGGTTGCAACCTTTAAGCAGAAAAAAAACACAAGGGCGTGCAGACCTGGCAAAAAAGCCACAGTGAGAAATCTACCCTCTGAAACCGACGAAGATGGACAACAGAGGCTAGCTCAGGTGGCAATTTTTCAGGAAAAATAAAAGGAAGTGCGTGGAGACCTGGGGAAAAAGCAACACGGAGAAATCTACCCTCTAGAACTGAGAAAGAAGCGCAACAGAGGCTAGCTCAGGTGGCAATCTTTAAGCAAAAAAAATAAGATAAAAAAATACAATGGCGAGGAGACCCGGTGAAAAAGCAACCCTGAAAAAGGTACCCTCTGAAACTGAGGAAGCAGGGCAACAGTGCCTAGCTCAGGTGACAATCTTTAAGCAAAAGAAACACACAAGGGCGTGGGGAGCTGGCGAAAAGGCAACACTGAGAAATCCACCCTCTGAAACGGACGAAGATGGGCAACAGAGGCTAGCTCAGGTGGCAATCTTTAAGCAAAAGAAACACACAAGGGCGTGGAGACCTGGGGAAAAAGCAACACGGAGAAATCCACCCTCTGAAACTGAGGAAGATGGGCAAGAGAGGCTACCTCAGGTGGCAATCCTTAAGCAAAAACAAAGCACAAAGGCGTGGAGCCCTGGGGACAAAGCAACCCTGAAATATCTACCCTCTGAAACTGAGGAACATGGGCAAGAGAGGCTAGCTCAGGTGGCACTCGTTAAGCAAAAACAAAACACAAAGGCGTGGAGACCTGGGGAAAAAGCAACCCTGAAATATCTACCCTCTGAAACTGAGGAAGATGGGCAAGAGAGGCTGGCTTCAGGTGGCAATCTTTAAGCAAAAGAAACACACAAGGGCGTGGAGGCCTGGGGAAAAAGCAACACGGAGAAATCCACCCTCTGAAACTGAGGGACATGGGCAAAAGAAGCTAGCTCAGGTTCTGCAACCTTTAAGCAGAAAAAAAACACAAGGGCGTGCAGACCTGGCAAAAAAGCCACAGTGAGAAATCTACCCTCTGAAACCGACGAAGATGGACAACAGAGGCTAGCTCAGGTGGCAATTTTTAAGGAAAAATAAAAGGAAGTGCGTGGAGACCTGGGGAAAAAGCAACACGGAGAAATCTACCCTCTAGAACTGAGAAAGAAGCGCAACAGAGGCTAGCTCAGGTGGCAATCTTTAAGCAAAAAAAATAAGATAAAAAAATACAATGGCGAGGAGACCCGGTGAAAAAGCAACCCTGAAAAAGGTACCCTCTGAAACTGAGGAAGCAGGGCAACAGTGCCTAGCTCAGGTGACAATCTTTAAGCAAAAGAAACACACAAGGGCGTGGGGAGCTGGTGAAAAGGCAACACTGAGAAATCCACCCTCTGAAACGGACGAAGATGGGCAACAGAGGCTAACTCAGGTGGCAATCTTTAAGCAAAAGAAACACACAAGGGCGTGGAGACCTGGGGAAAAAGCAACACGGAGAAATCCACCCTCTGAAACTGAGGAAGATGGGCAAGAGAGGCTACCTCAGGTGGCAATCCTTAAGCAAAAACAAAGCACAAAGGCGTGGAGCCCTGGGGACAAAGCAACCCTGAAGTATCTACCCTCTGAAACTGAGGAACATGGGCAAGAGAGGCTAGCTCAGGTGGCAATCGTTAAGCAAAAACAAAACACAAAGGCGTGGAGACCTGGGGAAAAAGCAACCCTGAAATATCTACCCTCTGAAACTGAGGAAGATGGGCAAGAGAGGCTGGCTTCAGGTGGCAATCTTTAAGCAAAAGAAACACACAAGGGCGTGGAGGCCTGGGGAAAAAGCAACACGGAGAAATCCACCCTCTGAAACTGAGGGACATGGGCAAAAGAAGCTAGCTCAGGTTCTGCAACCTTTAAGCAGAAAAAAAACACAAGGGCGTGCAGACCTGGCAAAAAAGCAACAGTGAGAAATCTACCCTCTGAAACCGACGAAGATGGACAACAGAGGCTAGCTCAGGTGGCAATTTTTAAGGAAAAATAAAAGGAAGTGCGTGGAGACCTGGGGAAAAAGCAACACGGAGAAATCTACCCTCTAGAACTGAGAAAGAAGCGCAACAGAGGCTAGCTCAGGTGGCAATCTTTAAGCAAAAAAAATAAGATAAAAAAATACAATGGCGAGGAGACCCGGTGAAAAAGCAACCCTGAAAAAGGTACCCTCTGAAACTGAGGAAGCAGGGCAACAGTGCCTAGCTCAGGTGACAATCTTTAAGCAAAAGAAACACACAAGGGCGTGGGGAGCTGGCGAAAAGGCAACACTGAGAAATCCACCCTCTGAAACGGACGAAGATGGGCAACAGAGGCTACCTCAGGTGGCAATCGTTAAGCCAAAGAAACACACAAGGGTGTGGAGACCTGGGGAAAAAGCAACACGGAGAAATCCACCCTCTGAAACTGAGGAACATGGGCAAAAGAAGCTAGCTCAGGTTGCAGCCTTCAAGCAGGAAAAAAAAAGACGCAAGGGCGTGGAGAGCTGGCGAAAAAGCAACACTGAGAAATCTACCCTCTGAAACCGAAGAAGATGGGCAACAGAGGCTAGCTCAGGTGGCAATCTTTAAGCAAAAAATAAAAAATAAAAAAATACAATGGCGAGGAGACCCGGTCAAAAAGCAACCCTGAAAAAGGTACCCTCTGAAACTGAGGAAGCAGCGCAACAGTGCCTAGCTCAGGTGACAATCTTTAAGCAAAAAAAAAAAACAAAAAACAAAAAACAAAAAACAAAACCCACAATGGAGTGGAGACCCGGGGGAAATCAACACTGAAAAATACAAAAAGAATGGAAGACCAATAGACAGAGCAGGCACTTTCACCTGGGGTGGAGGAGGTAGGCATGGATGACCGATAAGCGCATGAAAAGATGTGAGCTGTTCCCTGGAAAAGCAAGTGAGAAAATTAGAGGGAGACATTGTGGGGACACATGGGTGAGACTGCCTTCTTCCAAATACCGGAACAGGATCAAACTGCTAGTCAGGTCGCGGAGAAGCCAAGTCAGTCACTCACGCCTCACTGGTGGTGAAGGGAAACGGTATGGCCTCTGTGAAAAAGGGCGTGGCGGGTTCCAAAACTGACACGCCGCGGAAACAACCACCGAAAGTGGCAACCTACATAAGCCTTTGGTGTATCTTGCCTCCTAAGAGCGTCTGTATGTAGCTGGAGCCTTGGGTCGTTAAGGCTTCCACAGTGATCTGTGGTGGGTGGGTGGGGGGGGGGGGGCCTTGGGCCTTGGGGGTCTCCGCTGGACCTCCAGGAAGTCAGCTTTTGTGGAGTCCCGTGAGTCCTTCCAGGGAGGGAGGCATCCAACCCGAGGGTGGTCTGGAGGGCACCACTCCCACCACTCCCGGGGGCTGGGGCGGGGGGCGGGGTGGGGGCTGCGGCCACGTTCCTGTTCATTCACACAGAATCCGGGGCATGAATGTTCTTAGCAGCTCTGTTCCACACAGCCCCACACTGGAAACCACACAGACGTCCTGCGAGTCCCATCCCTTGCTCATGTCGCCGGGGCTCCGGAGGAGGGCCACTCTGTAAAAGCGGCCGCCAGATGGCGCCCAACGACCGGCGCGGAGGGGTCAGCGGGAGGGAACCGGGTCACCAGCCAGCGAGAGTGCACAGCCTGAGCCCACCGCCGGGTCAGGTCTCTCTCTGTCTCTGTCTCTGTCTCTGTCTCTGTCTCTCTCTGTCTCTGTCTCTGTCTCTGTCTCTCTCTGTCTCTCTCTCTCTCTCTTTCTCTCTGGGCCCGCTTGGGGCGGCCGGGAGGTCACCACGTGAGGCCCCAGGGTGTCCACCTCGGAGCTCCCAGGCAGCACAGGGCAACCCTGGGCGCAGAAGGAGGTGTTGGAAAATCGGCGGGGAGGGGGGTGGGGTGGGTGGGCTTGCCAGGAAGGGGACAGACTCCCCACGTGACTTCTGGGCCGGGCCGGGCGCGGGGCTGCCGGCTGGCTGACGCGGACAGAGGTGGAAAAGTCCCCGGAGATGCCACGGGGCAGGCCGGGGCTGCCGGCCCCCGCTTCCCGGAGCGGCCCGAGCACTTCCCGGGCTCCCGGGAGGACTTAGAAAATCACGGCGGGGTGGGGGGTGGGGGTCGCTGTCAAACCGAAACCATGCACGTCATCAGAGAAGGACCGTGACGACGGAGGAATTGTCCGCAGTCTGTCAGGAATTGTGTGCAGCCTGTCACTTCCGGCCCAGAGGGTCTCTCTAAGGCAGACGGACAGACAGAGCCCACAAGTCGTAGAGGAAAGGACCGAGCCGCTTGGCCGCGGAAAAGTTTACAACACAAAACAGGTCTCCCTCCGCACGGGGCCACAGCAAAGCCCAAAGACGACACACGGGGGGGAGCATGGGTGCAGATGCACGTGTGGTGATAAGAATATGGATTTCAGCAGGGCTTCCCGTCCTCATCAACAAGCAGAAGCACCCAAATGGTGGGGGTTGGGGGGCAGAGACCTCACAGCCATTCCCTCCACAAATCGAGTTCCCCGGGACATCCTCACAGCGCCGTGCTGTGAGTGTGTGTGGGTGTTTAAAATGGAGTAAATGTGGACGTGGAACTGCTCCGTGAAACCAAAATAACAACAGTCGTAGATCTTCTTTGGTCATTTAGAAAATTCTTTTTTTTTTTTTTTCCCCAGCGGTGCACGTATTTCCCTTCCAAAAAAGAAGAACGGGAAAGGAGATGTTAAAGGCAAGCAGAGAGAGGAAAACTGTTGCAAAACAAAAGCTGAGCTCCCGTCCGAGGGAGGCCTCCTCCATTGGAGGCCTAGGAAATCATTCTGACAAAATGGAGGATCTCTGTCTTTGGTGTCGATTCCCTCAGAGGTCAAGAGAAACATTTTCCAATGTCTTTATCAGGAGGAGACTAGAAGTTAGAGAAAAGTATCCTTTCGGGAGTGAGAAAAACAAATTCTGATTTTGCATCAGCTTCCCTCCGATCTTGAAACTCATTGACTTGATTCCATTCTGTCGACGGAAATAATCCGGAACCAATCTATCCGTGAAAATCGGGGTGCGTTTATTCTGAGCTAAAATGTGAGGACTGTGGCCCGGGGCCTTTCTTCCCGAAGGAAGAGAGGGTGCCCGGGAAGTGGGGTGTACAGAGTGCTTCTAGACCCCCAGAGAGGACGTTTCACATAGGATCGAAAGGTCCCTTGGATGATAGTCGCGAGACTGCTCTGTCGGCACAGCGATCGACAGACACTGCTGGGTGGCAGGTCTGTTGTCTGGGCCTGGGTGGTCACAGGGGAGCCGGATGGTCAAAGGTGAGCGCAACCATCCGCTCCTAGCCTAAGGAAAGATGCCTCTCCTTAAGGAAAGGCCCGAGCACGGGGAAGCTGCTCCTTTCCCTTAAGGGCATTGGTTCTTGCCGTAGGAAATGTGTAAAGCGGATCTACGATGCGATGCGTGCTCGACGGCCACGTCAGGCCCTTTTCGAAAAACACTGTCAGGCCGAATTAGGCCGACACCCAATGGCTTCCTCATAGACTCCCATAGATCCTATCGCTCGCCATTTCTATCTGTCCACTCGTTCCAATTTTAGGCCACTTGACCACGAACAGGCCTTTTTCTCAGATTATTTTCCCCGTGAAACTTTGATCACCTTTTCACAGACAAAACGATCTTTACTTTTTAGGCCCTCTTGCCTGAAGGCAGCCATCTCACTTTCCTTGAACACAAAGATGTTTCCCATATTCACTTTTAGTGGCTTTTTGTTTTGTTTTGTTTTGTTTTGAGGACGATGAGCCCTGAGCTAACTGCTGCCAATCCTCCTCTTTTTGCCGAGGAAGGCTGGCCCTGAGCTCACCTCCGTGCCCATCTTCCTCTATTTCATATGTGGGACGCCTACCACCACGTGGCTCGCCCAGCGGTGCCACGTCCACCCCCGGGATCCGAACTGGCGAACCCCGGGCCGGCGAAGCGGAACAGGCACACTTAACCAGCGCGCCACCGGGCCGGCCTAGTGGCTTTCATCGCATTTGTTAAGTAGATTTTTTAACCCTCACGAACCTTAATTTTGGTGAAAACTAAGAAGCCAGCAATTAGGAACTGTCCTTCCCATGAGCATTCCGTCGCTTGGCCAATGTCTAAACACTTGGCCACTTTTAGAAACATGGGATTTCATAGGTTTATCTTTTCCTTCGCTTTATTTGATTTCATCTCACTTTAGTTTTTGGGTGAGGAAGATCGGCCCTCACAGAGCTAACGCCTGTTGCCAATCTTCCGTTTTTGTTTTTTTTTTCCCCCCTCCCGATTTTTCTCCCCCAATCCCCCCCATGACATAGTTGTCTATCTTAGTTGAGGGCCCTTCCAGTTGTGGCATGTGGGACGCCGCCTCCACACGGCCCGACGAGCGGTGCCGTGTCCGTGCCGTGCCCGGGATCTGAACCGGCAAAACCCTGGGCCGCCGAAGGGGAGCTTGTGAACTTAACCACTCGGCCACGGGGCCGCCCCTGTCCGTGGACTTTTTTATCACCTGATTTCACCTCGCAAAACTTCAAAGCTTCAAGTTATCAGAGAGGTTTGGGAAGTTGTTTTTATTAATTTAATTAATTTATTTTTCGAGGAAGACGAGCCCCGAGCTGACACCTGCTGCCAATTCTCCTCTTTTTGCCCCGGGAGAGTGATCCCGAGCTAACATCCGTGCCCATCCCCCTCCCCTTGATAGGCGGGACGCTGACCACAGCGTGGCTCGCCAAGCGGCGCCACGTCCGCACCCTGGATCCGAACCTGCGAACCCCTGGCTGACAAAACGGAACGTGCGAACTTAACCGCTGTGCCGCCGGGCTGGCCCTTCGGGAAGTTATTTTCAGGACACGGGCCATAAACTAGAATCACCGCTACAGGTTTATCGGAGCGACATCAGCGTTCGTGGTGGATTGAGTCGTCCCCTCTGTCTCTCCCCTCCAGGGCACAACCAAAGGGACGTCTATCGACCCACCCACCAAGGATTCCCCCCCCCCCCCCCGCACGGCACAGCAGGATGCCTGAGAGATCCACGCAGCCCTACAGCGGCAAGTCACATTCGCACAGTCAAAATTCAATGGCAGAGACAAAACGTTAAGGTCAGTGAGAGGGAAGAGAATAACCGGCCCAGGAGCAACGGTGTGAAGAACACGGAGAAGACGGGTCCTAGACGCCGGGGTCCCCGGAGCAGCGATTTCATCAGAGGCCCGCAAACGTCCACGATCTCCACACCACGTTTATGGCCGACTGCGTGCGTGGGTCCTTTGGAATCGACCAGGCTACCGTCCGGGCCACTTTGGGACATCGTGTCCAGCTGCCCCGAGCGGTGGAGCTGTCGTTCAAGTGTAAGATGGGGCCCGTCCGGGGAGAGAATGGGGACGGGGAAAGGGAGGCCGCGGGAAGTCACAGAGTCTGAGGTGTTCGGGGGAGACTGACTCTTCTGAAGTGGAGGTGGTAGAAGGAGAGCAGCAGGATTTTTGGATTTTTGTTCCCTCTGTTAGGTATCTGGGTCCGGAGGAGAGTGGGGCGGGGGGGGGGGCGGGTGGTGGTGGTGGTGGTGGGTGTGAGGCTGAGGCGGGGCTGGTGTTTCCTTTCCGAGTCAGGTGGAAGAGCTCCTCCAGTGGAGGTTTTTAGACAAGGGGTCTGGTCTGGCAGGATGGGAGGTTGCGGGTTGAGCCACAGGGGAATCTGTCGTAGCTCAGACTCGGGCCTTTGAAGAAATAGACAGAGAGAGGAGTTTTGCTCTGTCTGTCACCGCAGCCGGCACCTCAGGAGCAACAACAGGAGGCTTCCCGAATGAGTGAAGGGGCAGGAGCCAGCGTGCCCCGTGCCTCTCTCAGCCCTGCGCCGGCAGGGAAGGAAGCAGGCAGGCAGGCCTCAGGGCTACTCCCGTCCTACTGCCCGGTGGTCCCTGTCCCGGCCCCGCCCCCACTCTCCCCCTGACCCTCACCGCTCCCCAGCCCTCTTCTCAGCCAGAGAGGCGATGGGGGGGGGGCGGTGCGGTCCCAGAACAAGTTTCCTCTCATCCGCCATCATCTTGCCACCCTGACGACTTGGCCTAAGATCCGGCCTAGGCTGTACCCTGAGATCCGGCCTAGGCTGTACCCGTGTGTGGTTTTCCTGTGGACAAGGGGGCCGGTTCACCATTTCGGAAGAAACCCCTAGCCTTCCACTGCCGAGTCGCCAGCCTGGGAGGGGGGAGGGGGGAGGGGGGAGGGGAGGTCAGGCCCATTCATTCCGATGGGCCTGGCGTCAGGGCTTCATTCAAGTGCAGGAAGCTCTCTCCCATGGCCTCGGGCTTTTTTCCATTGAACGGCTTTCTTCAATTCCCCCACCCTTAGGCCGCAGTCCACCAAGGGCCGGGAGGCAGGGAGGGAAGATGTTGGGGCAGGGTGGCTGTCTGAGAAACTCGCCTCATCTGGGGCAGAAAGAGTGCCCCCCTCCTTTCTCTAACCCTACTAGACTGCTTGAGGATCACGGACGGTTTGGCTCATCGATGAGCCCTGCGTTATGGGCCCGGCAAGCAAACTCCTAACGGGCAACCCGCCGCTCTAGGCGTGTGTGGGTTTTTTGATCTTTCACCTTCAAGTTCGCACGACATCGGTCCGTGTCCCCCGCCCCGGCTTCCCATGGGAAATCCTCCGTCTCTTTCCACAGACTCACTGGCGACTTCACACAGTGCCTGCCTCCTCCTCCTTAGGAAGGAAGGAAGGAAGGAAGGAAGGAAGGAAGGGAGGAAGGAAGGAAGGAAGGAAGGGAGGGGCTGACCCCGTGGCCGAGCGGTTGAGTTTGCACGCTCCGCTTCAGCGGCCCGGGGCTTGGAAGGTTCGGATCCTGGGCTCGGACACGGCACCGCTCATCAAACCACGCTGAGGTGGCGTCCCACACGGCAGAACCAGAGGGACCCTCAAAGAGAATATAGAACTAGGTACTGGGGTGCTCTGGGGAGAAGAAGAAGAAGGAGGAGGAATAAAAAGAAAAGAAAAGATTGGCAATGAGCTCGGGTGCCAGTCTTTAAAAAAAAAAAAAAAAAAAGAGGAAGAAAGATGGACAAACAGGAACGAATCCCACTGACGGCACCTCCAAATGGTGGGGGGCAGGGGGGTGGGGGGGGTGGGGAGTGGCATCATCGGGCCAAGGGTGACTCTAAGCGTGATCCCGCGGTTGTGTTATTTGACATTTTATCGAATCGATTTATTATTTTATTTTTGAGGAAGATGAGCCCTGAGCGAACATCTGCCACCAATCCTCCTCTGTCGGCCGAGGAAGACTGGCCCTGAGCTGACATCCGTGCCCATCCCCCTCTACTTTCCAGGTGGGACGCCTGCCACAGCGTGGCTCGCCAAGCGGTGCCGGGTCCTGCGCCCGGGATCCGGACCGGCGAACCCGGGGCCGGCGGAGCAGAACGTGCGAACTTCACCGCCGCGCCACCGGGCCGGCCCCCGGAGTTGTTTTGAAAATCCAGTAAGGGGCTGGCCCCGTGGCCGAGTGGTTAAGTTCGCGCGCTCCGCTGCAGGCAGCCCAGTGTTTCATCGGTTTGTTCGGATCCCGGGCGCGGACACGGCACTGCTCATCAAACCACGCTGAGGCGGCGTCCCACATACCACCGCTAGAAGGACCCACCGCGAAGAACACACAACTACGTACCGGGGGGCTTTGGGGAGAAAAAGGAAAGACAAAAAATAAAATCTTCCAAACTCCAATAAAACTTTGAGTGAAGACGACGAGGAGGATGCGAAACGTATCTCACGCCTCCGAGCCGAGCCGTCCGTTTAGGTTTAGGAAGGGGGACGAGGACCCTTTGTAAGCGACATCCCTTTTTAAGCACCATTCTAAACCACAGAACAGAACTCCCTCTCCTCGACCCGGAGCGAGGAGGTTCCTGGGTGTGTCAGAGAGGGTCACGTCCTCTGCAGCACGAACGAACCGCCAGGGTTCGGCCACGGGAAAGAATTTCTTCCTCTCCAGGGGGACTAAAAGTCACCGACGGCAGCGGGCGTAGGTGCTATCCTTCCCGTCCAGGAAAGGCAGGGAGAACTTCAGCCGTGAAGAGAAGGAGGTCTTCCTCACTCCCCGTTTTGGGAGGGCCCCTTTGGCAGGGGAGTTTTGTCTCCTGATTTCAAGTCAGGAAGAAAAGGGAGAGAGAGAGAGAGAGAGAGTGTGTGTCCTTCTCGTGCCAGGTCGGTCTGAGGGGGACCTCCTCTGGTTTCCTCCCTTCCCAGGGAACGCCGTTCGCTCCTTCTTCTAGAAAAAGCTCCCAAAGCACCACCGCCCAGGATGGTCGACCTACGCCCATCGTCCCTCCTTTCCCAATCATTTCTACCGCGACAGAGGGACAGAGGCCCCTGCCCCATCCCCATCCCCACCCCCACCCCCATCGCCTGCCTCCTTGATGGCCAAAGGAGCTGCCTCTGAGAATGGAACGGGGCTTGGAAACCTTCTAGAGGGGTGACTCTCACCTGCCTGCCTGCTGGGAAAAGCACCACGCTGTCCATCGGACTGCTCTTTTGGGCAAACGTAGGCGTGCCACATAGCGATCGACAGCTATGGCGGGGGGGGGGGGGGGGCGGGGTGGCGTGGTGGTGCCCAGGATCCACGACACGTGACGGCTGCGGAGCACGACAGCCCTAAGACCTTGAGGGAGACGGGGTGGCGCGTGAATCCTTTCGGAACGAGAACGACAGGAAACGCTGACGGGGACGTGTTCTCCTCTCGAGAACACACCAACGCCTCGCACGGTGTCTGACCCGGGGTGCCTCTGACTTTTGTCATCAGAGACGATCCTCTCGACCGCCCCTCACGCTTTGGGGAAAAGGGGAGAGGGACTCGGTAGCACGGGAAAAGCCATCCATCCGCCCTTCCTTTCCGTCTTCACGGCTCCTTCTCGTGGAAAACGAGGAAGCCGTCCGGAGGAACGGAACACTGACCCGGGCCAAAGCGTGGCCCAGCCTGAGCCTCCAAAACCTTCTGCTAAGTGAGAGGTGCCAGACATCCAAGGCGACCTACGTTGCGATTCCACACAGAGGAGAGAGCTAGAACGGTCCAACCCTAGAGGGCGACAGCAGATGGCGGCGGCGGCGGCGGCGGCAGCGGTGGTGGTGATCGTGGTGGGGCAGATCCGGGAGTGGGGCCGTTTTTTCTTTCGGGGGGAGGGGATGGAAACGGAAACCTTCTGGAAATAGATAGCCATGACGGATGCGCCACCTTGGGGAGAGAGACTCCCGAAGGCCACTGGCTTGTGCCCCGTGGAAAGGATGGATTCGGTGGGATGGGAATTCTACCTCCGTGTAGAGCGTGTGGTAAACCACGAGGTAGGTGGGTGGGTGGCCTCCCTGCCTCGCCTCCACCTAGACGTCCACACACAGAGACCGACGAGGGAGGGAGGGAGGGAGGGAGGGAGGGAGGGAGGGAGGGAGAGAGACAAGACTGACAGAGGCCGAGGCCGAGGCCGAGGCAGTGAGCGAGTAAGTGATCGACCCTGGCCATAGGGATTCCTCAGAGGGCGTCTCTTGGCTCCCCAAACGAAGAATGTGTGTGGAGATCGAGAAAGATCACCGACCTAGGAGAACCAGCAAGACTTCCTCACCCGCCAGAGAGCCGCTGGGCCCCTGCCGTCCCTGCCACCGCCACCCCTACCCCTCGCCTTTGGCAGCGACGCCAACGAAAGGCAGGCAGACGAGTGGGAGAGTCGTGTGGTGGTGTCCCCCAAGGAAGGTGGGTCCATGCCGACGAGCGGTCGTCGGCGTGTGGAAAAGCCAGAGGCGGGCTGACTAGAAGGAGGGCGTCCTGGAGGAAGGGGCCAGGGTGTGAGGGAGAGAGGCCTGTTCCTCTTCCCCTGTCGGTCCCAAGTCAGGGGCCCAAAGGAGGAAAGCTGTCCGTTCCTTTCCGACTCGGACGGTTCGGGCGGAACCGACCGATCCCCGCGGCGGCGCAGTCGGGGCTTTCTGGACCAGAACCCCTCTCTCTGTCGCCTTTCGACCACACGCACGCTTTAGAGGCCAAGGGAAAATGGATCGGGTCTCTCTGTCTCTCTCCCTAGAAAACAAGGGGCCGGGGGCCGAGCCCGTGGACGAACGGTCAAGTAGCGCCCCCCACCCCGGCCCCCGGCTTCGACGGCCCAGGTTTTCACCGGTTCGGATCCTGGGCGCAGCCCCAGACCCAGCATCGCCCTTCAAGCCACGCCGAGGCGGCGTCCCACATGGCAGAAACGCGAAAGACCTACCACTGGAACCTACAACTATGGACGGGACGGGACGGGACGGGGCGGGGCGGGGCGGGGCGGGGCGGGGGTGGGGGGGGCGGCTTTGGGGAGCAGGAAGAAAGAAAAAATAAAAGAAACACAAGGACGGTCATCGCGATAGTTCTTTCCACTTCCATCCATATGTTAACAGGACCCAAGTTTCCCGACCTCCATTTGGATGTATGTTAACTAAATGGAGAAGCTATTCAAAGGACTCCTCTAAAGAAGTCCACGTTCTTCTTTCTAAATGATAATGAAAATCATTGTCACCACCGCTCTTCCGACCCTCCATGTCCAGACGGCCTCCCGCCCCTCCCCTATCCCCAACTCCCGCCCCGCCCCGCGCCGACCCCCGACCCCGGCATTCTCCACGCCCACCTTTCCCTCTCCACTCCTACCCCCCCCCCCCGTCCCCCGCCGCCCGGGACACCGCACCCCGCGCCCCCCCCCCCCAATCCAGGCCGGGCCACCTGGTCGACCTCCTCGAACACTATATAAGAGGATGCCGGGCAGCAGGTGGCGCCCGACAAGCGGCCTCCTCACCGGCCGGACGGATCAGCCTCGCGGGGGCGGGCGATGGGGAGGCGTTCGTCCAGGTCAGGTCAGGTCGGGGGAGGGAGGATGCCGCGCCGGCCGGCCTGGTGCGTGGCCTGGTCCCGATCCACCCCGCGTCTCGTTTCTCGGGCCGGGACGAGTACAGGCGGGGAGGCCGACTCGGTCACGGAAAGCGGCCTTGGGGAGGTTTTGGCGAACGTCCCTGTCCCGGGGCCGTCTGCCGACTAGGGGACGGAGTCCTCCTCCATGCTCCTTCTCGCCCCCAGTCGGGCGGGTTGTGGGTCGCGCGGTCGACTTGGCCATTTCCCCGGAGGCATCCTGCCTGCCGGGGCTCCCTCCCTCGGGCCGGTGCGAGCGGTCCTCGGGCGGCCCGGGAATTTGGGCCGCAGCGAACGAACGAACGAAGCCCGTCCCTCCTGCGTCGGCACCGATGAGACACAGCCCTGGTGGATGGAGCCGCTTTCCTCGGGTTTCCTTTTGCTTTCGGCCGCTGCTGCCACCAAACCTCCCTAAACGATAGGAATGAAAACGGGAACCGTTGGCATAATAAAAGCGTTTTGGTTGGCGTGTTTCTTGGCTTTTGGGGACTCGAGAGGTATGATGGATGATCTCCGATTGACGTTGGGAAGGTCTATTTCATCCCAGTCGCACGAACCCCGAAAACGTGGCGGCTGGACGAGGGAGGGAGGGAGGGAGGGAGGGAGGGAGGGAGGGAGGGAGGCCAACCACGGGATTTCCGCACGACCAGCTGATGGACACGAGCGCCCCGTGAGCCGGGCGGAGGGCAGCCGCCCGGGTCTCGC
>NC_091813.1:1494565-1527065 GCF_041296235.1 Equus asinus | reverse complement strand
GGGCCCGGCCCCACCGCCGGGGCCTACGTGAGGCGCCCCCGCCGCCGGGGGCCGCCCCGTCCACCCAGCCACCCGTCTGCCTGTCTGGTCTGCTCCGGGGCCCACGTCCCGAGGGAACGCGCCCGAGAGCGGCGGCGGCCCCCACCCATGCCCGCACGCCACCACCGGCTGCGGCTCGGGACGGGAGCGAGCGGAGAGCCAGCCGCTCGCGGCGGGGCGGAGCCCGGACGGGGCCGGGCCCTCTCCCCGCCCCAGCGCGCGACGGGAGAACCACGCGCACGCTCGCGCACACGCGCGGCCCCGCGCCCGACGACGGCCCGGCCGGGCGTGACCCTCCCCCGACTCGGAGGGGGGAGGCGCCGGCCGCGGTAGGCAAAGAGCAGCTCTGCCCACGCGCCACGGTGGTGGCGTCCGTGGCTACTACGCGCAAAGGAGGGGCGGCGGCTGGGGGGTCCGGTACCCCAAGGCACCCTCTCGGATCGCTAGAGAAGGCTTTCTCACCGAGGGCGTGTCGCCCCCGCCCATCGTCCGCCATCGGGCCCACCAAGGCGCTTACAGACACCATGGCCACGCAATGCAGGAGGGGTCTGCGGTAGAGGTAAGGCCTAGAGCAAGTCGGAGCGTCCGTGGTCAGGGCCGCGAGCCCGCGCTGCCCCGGGCTCGCCATCTCTGGCCACACTGGGCTTAGCTAGGGATCTACAAGGCCCCTGTGCGGCTCCCAAGTCAGTGCCTCCCCTCAGGCCGAGAGACCAAGGGAGGCAGAGACTGGGACGGAGGTGCCGATCAAACAGCACCTCCCAACCAAAGAGCCAGCGCCACGCCGCTGGCTCGGCCCGCCACGGTCACTCCCACACCCGCGGGGAAACCCCAGCAAGGGGAACGCGCGGGCACGCGCCCGAGCCTGCCCGCCCCCACACGGCACGCCGTGGGGGGCGACGAGGCACCCGTCCCCCCCGAGGGGGACGAGGGGCACGCCTCCCTTACCGACTCGACCCCCCCGCTCCTCAGACACACCAGCGCAGTGGTTACCTGAGGAGGCCGACGGGAACAGAGAACGACACCGCCACTCGGCCTCGGGCGCCTGAGGGACGACCTGGAACGCTCCAGGGGCACCGCCAACGGCCTGGGGAACGCGCTCACGCGCCCGGGAAGGCGCGCGGCGCGGCGGCAACACGGCCCGCCCCACCGCGGGGAGGGCCGCCCGCGAGACACAGCCAAGAGGCACAGGCAGAGCATCCGCCGCGTCACGGAGACCCCGACACCGCCCACGCCACGAGGCACGGGGCGGGGGAGCGAGGTCGGGCCGGATTCCGCACCCCTGCCGCCTCCCACACGCCACTCGCAGCGGGGGAGAACGGGCGAGGGGACCCGCGGGCAGAGCGAGAAGAGCGGTCCCGTTCGCCATGAACGTCCGTCCCTCGTCTGGCACGGCTTAGGCCCGGCCCGGGAGAGCACAGCATCACCACATCGGTCGGCAGCATAACGCGAGGGACCCCCGAGCAAGGGAAGGCCGGCGAGGACAGCGAGCGGAGGAGCCTGCTTCAGCCTCACCGACCCCTCTCCTCCTCCAGCAAGCGCGGGCGACGACCCCAGGACGAGAACGCCTGACACGCACTGGCACGGAGCCGGTGGGATGGGGTAAGTCGCGACCGCACCCGGGTGCCGGCGGCAGGGAGTGCACGTGGTAGAGGACCCCGCGCCCCTAACCCCGCCGCCCTCGGGTACCAGAGACCGGAGGTGGCACCACGGTCGTGGGGGCGCCTGGAACGCACAAGAGCCGGCGCGCAGGCCCCAGCGGGCGGCTCAAGCGGCGGGGGTGGAAACGGGCGTCCGGTTCTCGGCCAGAGCCCGGAGCCCTCCCCGCACACGCATCCAGGCACCCGGAAGCTCTCGGGCGACTGTCACCCGAGCAGAGCGTGTCAGCACTTATCTGGCGGCACAAAACCACCCATTCGGGGGCAAGAATCGCCGCGCCCGGAGACGGGGCCCACCCACGGATCACCAGGGGAACCCCTGGATCACGGCCACGGCCACCAGACCCCAAGCACGACCCCATCGCCACCAGGCCCGGAGCTCCCGGGGCCATCTGGTCGACCCCAGAAGCGTGGCGGCAGGGGGAGCCGGGGACAGCCTCCCCGGGCCGCCCGCGCGGGCCGGGACCGGTCGGTCCCTCCCTCTGAGTCGCCGGGTCAGGACTTAGAAAAGAATTCCGCGGAGGCGCCTCCGGCGACCGGGCCCGGGGCGGGACCGTGGCTCCCGTCCCTCAGCCGGGGCTCCACCTACGCCTCGAGCCGGCCCCCTCCCGCCTCCGGACAAAGACGCGACCCGCGAAACTCGGAGAGAGAAGTCCGGTCCGACGGCCCGGACCCACCCCGGGCACGCGTCCGGGCCGGGGACGCCCTCCCCGGCCCGCCCTCGAGGGCTCCCGGGGCCGGTCCACGCTCTTCTCCAGGGCGGGACTTGGAAAAAAAAACTGCCACGGAGGAGGAGGCATCCGAGGACCGGGCCCGGTCCCCACCGCCAGAGCCGGTCGACTCGGAAGACCAGTGGGGAAAAGGCCAGCCCGGCGGCCGAGCCCGTCGCGCCCTCCACGGGCCTCCCCCGCAAGGCCCCGGCCGGTCGCCCACCTCCGGAGCGGGGCGCGGAAAGGGGATCGGCGACGCGGAAGGCCCGACCACCGGGCCGCCCTCGGGACGACGGCCGGGCACGGGACGAGCTCCCTCGCCCGTTCCCCCGCGGCGGCCCCCCACCCCCTCCCGGGGACGGAGGGGCACCGGCGGCTGCTGGTCGACCCGTCCGGGAGGCCCCACACCCCGGCCGGCACCGGGCGGCGCGGCGACAGCCACCTCCCTCAGTAGCCTGCACCTCCAATCTCCGGCGAGCGGGCGTCGCGCTCACGCCCCGGCGCCACCGGGCCAGATCCCGCCAGCGACGCCGGCCTCCCGGGACTCTGCCTCGGTCACCGCGGCCGAGTCCCGTCCCTTGGCCCGCGTCGCCGGAGCTCCGGAGGAAAGAGACGATATAAAAGCGGCCGCCAGGTGGCACCCGGCGACCGACGACCGCCTCAGCGGGACGGAGCCGGAGCGCGGGCCCGCCGGGGAGCACAGCCGGGCCGCCGGGCCGCCCGATCCCGTCCCGGAGCCCCCTCGGACCCAGCCTCCCGGCCCAGTGCGGCCCCGGGGCGTCCGCCCGCGGGCTCCCGGCCGCCAAGGCGCAGCCCCAGCCGCAGGAGGGGGACTCGGAAAAGGTTTCTCGGGCGATCACCGGGAAGGGGAAGGGGAGAGTTCCCCCCAGAGAGGCCAGGGGGCGGCCCGGGCCGGGCTGGGCCGGTGCGGCCGGGAGGCCGCCGCTTCCCGGAGCGGCTGGAGCGCCCCCGGGGTTCCCGGGAGGACTTAGAAAATCAGGGCGGGCGGGGACGGTCAAACCGAAACCAGGCACGTCATCCGAGAAGGACCGTGATGACGGGAGGAGGAAAGCTTTCCAGTCCAGAGGGCCTGTCGAAGGCAGGCGGAGAGTCTACCCGCTGAAACTGACGAAGATGGGCAAAAGAAGCTAGCTCAGGCGCCGACATTTAAGGAAATAAAAAAAAAAAAGCACGAGGGCGTGGAGAAATGGGGAAAAATCAACACTGAGAAATCTACCCTCTGAAACCGACGAAGATGGGCAACAGGGGCTAGCTCAGGTGGCGATTTTTAAGGAAAAATGAAAGGAAGTGCGTGGAGACCTGGGGAAAAAGCAACACGGAGAAATCTACCCTCTAGAACTGAGAAAGAAGCGCAACAGAGGCTAGCTCAGGTGGCAATCTTTAAGCAAAAAAAATAAGATAAAAAAATACAATGGCGAGGAGACCCGGTGAAAAAGCAACCCTGAAAAAGGTACCCTCTGAAACTGAGGAAGCAGGGCAACAGTGCCTAGCTCAGGTGACAATCTTTAAGCAAAAGAAACAAACAAGGGCGTGGGGAGCTGGCGAAAAGGCAACACTGAGAAATCCACCCTCTGAAACTGAGGAAGATGGGCAACAGAGGCTAGCTCAGGTGGCAATCTTTAAGCAAAAGAAACACACAAGGGCGTGGAGACCTGGGGAAAAAGCAACACGGAGAAATCCACCCTCTGAAACTGAGGAAGATGGGCAAGAGAGGCTACCTCAGGTGGCAATCCTTAAGCAAAAACAAAGCACAAAGGCGTGGAGCCCTGGGGACAAAGCAACCCTGAAATATCTACCCTCTGAAACTGAGGAACATGGGCAAGAGAGGCTAGCTCAGGTGGCACTCGTTAAGCAAAAACAAAACCCAAAGGCGTGGAGACCTGGGGAAAAAGCAACCCTGAAATATCTACCCTCTGAAACTGAGGAAGATGGGCAAGAGAGGCTGGCTTCAGGTGGCAATCGTTAAGCAAAAGAAACACACAAGGGCGTGGAGACCTGGGGAAAAAGCAACATTCAGAAATCCACCCTCTGAAACTGAGGAAGATGGGCAACAGAGGCTACCTCAGGTGGCAATCGTTAAGCCAAAGAAACACACAAGGGTCTGGAGACCTGGGGAAAAAGCAACACGGAGAAATCCACCCTCTGAAACTGACGAACATGGGCAAAAGAAGCTAGCTCAGGTTGCAACCTTTAAGCAGAAAAAAAACACAAGGGCGTGCAGACCTGGCAAAAAAGCCACAGTGAGAAATCTACCCTCTGAAACCGACGAAGATGGACAACAGAGGCTAGCTCAGGTGGCAATTTTTAAGGAAAAATAAAAGGAAGTGCGTGGAGACCTGGGGAAAAAGCAACACGGAGAAATCTACCCTCTAGAACTGAGAAAGAAGCGCAACAGAGGCTAGCTCAGGTGGCAATCTTTAAGCAAAAAAAATAAGATAAAAAAATACAATGGCGAGGAGACCCGGTGAAAAAGCAACCCTGAAAAAGGTACCCTCTGAAACTGAGGAAGCAGGGCAACAGTGCCTAGCTCAGGTGACAATCTTTAAGCAAAAGAAACACACAAGGGCGTGGGGAGCTGGCGAAAAGGCAACACTGAGAAATCCACCCTCTGAAACGGACGAAGATGGGCAACAGAGGCTAGCTCAGGTGGCAATCTTTAAGCAAAAGAAACACACAAGGGCGTGGAGACCTGGGGAAAAAGCAACACGGAGAAATCCACCCTCTGAAACTGAGGAAGATGGGCAAGAGAGGCTACCTCAGGTGGCAATCCTTAAGCAAAAACAAAGCACAAAGGCGTGGAGCCCTGGGGACAAAGCAACCCTGAAGTATCTACCCTCTGAAACTGAGGAACATGGGCAAGAGAGGCTAGCTCAGGTGGCAATCGTTAAGCAAAAACAAAACACAAAGGCGTGGAGACCTGGGGAAAAAGCAACCCTGAAATATCTACCCTCTGAAACTGAGGAAGATGGGCAAGAGAGGCTGGCTTCAGGTGGCAATCTTTAAGCAAAAGAAACACACAAGGGCGTGGAGGCCTGGGGAAAAAGCAACACGGAGAAATCCACCCTCTGAAACTGAGGGACATGGGCAAAAGAAGCTAGCTCAGGTTGCAACCTTTAAGCAGAAAAAAAACACAAGGGCGTGCAGACCTGGCAAAAAAGCCACAGTGAGAAATCTACCCTCTGAAACCGACGAAGATGGACAACAGAGGCTAGCTCAGGTGGCAATTTTTAAGGAAAAATAAAAGGAAGTGCGTGGAGACCTGGGGAAAAAGCAACACGGAGAAATCTACCCTCTAGAACTGAGAAAGAAGCGCAACAGAGGCTAGCTCAGGTGGCAATCTTTAAGCAAAAAAAATAAGATAAAAAAATACAATGGCGAGGAGACCCGGTGAAAAAGCAACCCTGAAAAAGGTACCCTCTGAAACTGAGGAAGCAGGGCAACAGTGCCTAGCTCAGGTGACAATCTTTAAGCAAAAGAAACACACAAGGGCGTGGGGAGCTGGCGAAAAGGCAACACTGAGAAATCCACCCTCTGAAACGGACGAAGATGGGCAACAGAGGCTAGCTCAGGTGGCAATCTTTAAGCAAAAGAAACACACAAGGGCGTGGAGACCTGGGGAAAAAGCAACACGGAGAAATCCACCCTCTGAAACTGAGGAAGATGGGCAAGAGAGGCTACCTCAGGTGGCAATCCTTAAGCAAAAACAAAGCACAAAGGCGTGGAGCCCTGGGGACAAAGCAACCCTGAAGTATCTACCCTCTGAAACTGAGGAACATGGGCAAGAGAGGCTAGCTCAGGTGGCAATCGTTAAGCAAAAACAAAACACAAAGGCGTGGAGACCTGGGGAAAAAGCAACCCTGAAATATCTACCCTCTGAAACTGAGGAAGATGGGCAAGAGAGGCTGGCTTCAGGTGGCAATCTTTAAGCAAAAGAAACACACAAGGGCGTGGAGGCCTGGGGAAAAAGCAACACGGAGAAATCCACCCTCTGAAACTGAGGGACATGGGCAAAAGAAGCTAGCTCAGGTTCTGCAACCTTTAAGCAGAAAAAAAACACAAGGGCGTGCAGACCTGGCAAAAAAGCCACAGTGAGAAATCTACCCTCTGAAACCGACGAAGATGGACAACAGAGGCTAGCTCAGGTGGCAATTTTTAAGGAAAAATAAAAGGAAGTGCGTGGAGACCTGGGGAAAAAGCAACACGGAGAAATCTACCCTCTAGAACTGAGAAAGAAGCGCAACAGAGGCTAGCTCAGGTGGCAATCTTTAAGCAAAAAAAATAAGATAAAAAAATACAATGGCGAGGAGACCCGGTGAAAAAGCAACCCTGAAAAAGGTACCCTCTGAAACTGAGGAAGCAGGGCAACAGTGCCTAGCTCAGGTGACAATCTTTAAGCAAAAGAAACACACAAGGGCGTGGGGAGCTGGCGAAAAGGCAACACTGAGAAATCCACCCTCTGAAACGGACGAAGATGGGCAACAGAGGCTAGCTCAGGTGGCAATCTTTAAGCAAAAGAAACACACAAGGGCGTGGAGACCTGGGGAAAAAGCAACACGGAGAAATCCACCCTCTGAAACTGAGGAAGATGGGCAAGAGAGGCTACCTCAGGTGGCAATCCTTAAGCAAAAACAAAGCACAAAGGCGTGGAGCCCTGGGGACAAAGCAACCCTGAAGTATCTACCCTCTGAAACTGAGGAACATGGGCAAGAGAGGCTAGCTCAGGTGGCAATCGTTAAGCAAAAACAAAACACAAAGGCGTGGAGACCTGGGGAAAAAGCAACCCTGAAATATCTACCCTCTGAAACTGAGGAAGATGGGCAAGAGAGGCTGGCTTCAGGTGGCAATCTTTAAGCAAAAGAAACACACAAGGGCGTGGAGGCCTGGGGAAAAAGCAACACGGAGAAATCCACCCTCTGAAACTGAGGGACATGGGCAAAAGAAGCTAGCTCAGGTTCTGCAACCTTTAAGCAGAAAAAAAACACAAGGGCGTGCAGACCTGGCAAAAAAGCCACAGTGAGAAATCTACCCTCTGAAACCGACGAAGATGGACAACAGAGGCTAGCTCAGGTGGCAATTTTTAAGGAAAAATAAAAGGAAGTGCGTGGAGACCTGGGGAAAAAGCAACACGGAGAAATCTACCCTCTAGAACTGAGAAAGAAGCGCAACAGAGGCTAGCTCAGGTGGCAATCTTTAAGCAAAAAAAATAAGATAAAAAAATACAATGGCGAGGAGACCCGGTGAAAAAGCAACCCTGAAAAAGGTACCCTCTGAAACTGAGGAAGCAGGGCAACAGTGCCTAGCTCAGGTGACAATCTTTAAGCAAAAGAAACACACAAGGGCGTGGGGAGCTGGCGAAAAGGCAACACTGAGAAATCCACCCTCTGAAACGGACGAAGATGGGCAACAGAGGCTAGCTCAGGTGGCAATCTTTAAGCAAAAGAAACACACAAGGGCGTGGAGACCTGGGGAAAAAGCAACACGGAGAAATCCACCCTCTGAAACTGAGGAAGATGGGCAAGAGAGGCTACCTCAGGTGGCAATCCTTAAGCAAAAACAAAGCACAAAGGCGTGGAGCCCTGGGGACAAAGCAACCCTGAAGTATCTACCCTCTGAAACTGAGGAACATGGGCAAGAGAGGCTAGCTCAGGTGGCAATCGTTAAGCAAAAACAAAACACAAAGGCGTGGAGACCTGGGGAAAAAGCAACCCTGAAATATCTACCCTCTGAAACTGAGGAAGATGGGCAAGAGAGGCTGGCTTCAGGTGGCAATCTTTAAGCAAAAGAAACACACAAGGGCGTGGAGGCCTGGGGAAAAAGCAACACGGAGAAATCCACCCTCTGAAACTGAGGGACATGGGCAAAAGAAGCTAGCTCAGGTTCTGCAACCTTTAAGCAGAAAAAAAACACAAGGGCGTGCAGACCTGGCAAAAAAGCCACAGTGAGAAATCTACCCTCTGAAACCGACGAAGATGGACAACAGAGGCTAGCTCAGGTGGCAATTTTTAAGGAAAAATAAAAGGAAGTGCGTGGAGACCTGGGGAAAAAGCAACACGGAGAAATCTACCCTCTAGAACTGAGAAAGAAGCGCAACAGAGGCTAGCTCAGGTGGCAATCTTTAAGCAAAAAAAATAAGATAAAAAAATACAATGGCGAGGAGACCCGGTGAAAAAGCAACCCTGAAAAAGGTACCCTCTGAAACTGAGGAAGCAGGGCAACAGTGCCTAGCTCAGGTGACAATCTTTAAGCAAAAGAAACACACAAGGGCGTGGGGAGCTGGCGAAAAGGCAACACTGAGAAATCCACCCTCTGAAACGGACGAAGATGGGCAACAGAGGCTAGCTCAGGTGGCAATCTTTAAGCAAAAGAAACACACAAGGGCGTGGAGACCTGGGGAAAAAGCAACACGGAGAAATCCACCCTCTGAAACTGAGGAAGATGGGCAAGAGAGGCTACCTCAGGTGGCAATCCTTAAGCAAAAACAAAGCACAAAGGCGTGGAGCCCTGGGGACAAAGCAACCCTGAAGTATCTACCCTCTGAAACTGAGGAACATGGGCAAGAGAGGCTAGCTCAGGTGGCAATCGTTAAGCAAAAACAAAACACAAAGGCGTGGAGACCTGGGGAAAAAGCAACCCTGAAATATCTACCCTCTGAAACTGAGGAAGATGGGCAAGAGAGGCTGGCTTCAGGTGGCAATCTTTAAGCAAAAGAAACACACAAGGGCGTGGAGGCCTGGGGAAAAAGCAACACGGAGAAATCCACCCTCTGAAACTGAGGGACATGGGCAAAAGAAGCTAGCTCAGGTTCTGCAACCTTTAAGCAGAAAAAAAACACAAGGGCGTGCAGACCTGGCAAAAAAGCCACAGTGAGAAATCTACCCTCTGAAACCGACGAAGATGGACAACAGAGGCTAGCTCAGGTGGCAATTTTTAAGGAAAAATAAAAGGAAGTGCGTGGAGACCTGGGGAAAAAGCAACACGGAGAAATCTACCCTCTAGAACTGAGAAAGAAGCGCAACAGAGGCTAGCTCAGGTGGCAATCTTTAAGCAAAAAAAATAAGATAAAAAAATACAATGGCGAGGAGACCCGGTGAAAAAGCAACCCTGAAAAAGGTACCCTCTGAAACTGAGGAAGCAGGGCAACAGTGCCTAGCTCAGGTGACAATCTTTAAGCAAAAGAAACACACAAGGGCGTGGGGAGCTGGCGAAAAGGCAACACTGAGAAATCCACCCTCTGAAACGGACGAAGATGGGCAACAGAGGCTAGCTCAGGTGGCAATCTTTAAGCAAAAGAAACACACAAGGGCGTGGAGACCTGGGGAAAAAGCAACACGGAGAAATCCACCCTCTGAAACTGAGGAAGATGGGCAAGAGAGGCTACCTCAGGTGGCAATCCTTAAGCAAAAACAAAGCACAAAGGCGTGGAGCCCTGGGGACAAAGCAACCCTGAAGTATCTACCCTCTGAAACTGAGGAACATGGGCAAGAGAGGCTAGCTCAGGTGGCAATCGTTAAGCAAAAACAAAACACAAAGGCGTGGAGACCTGGGGAAAAAGCAACCCTGAAATATCTACCCTCTGAAACTGAGGAAGATGGGCAAGAGAGGCTGGCTTCAGGTGGCAATCTTTAAGCAAAAGAAACACACAAGGGCGTGGAGGCCTGGGGAAAAAGCAACACGGAGAAATCCACCCTCTGAAACTGAGGGACATGGGCAAAAGAAGCTAGCTCAGGTTCTGCAACCTTTAAGCAGAAAAAAAACACAAGGGCGTGCAGACCTGGCAAAAAAGCAACAGTGAGAAATCTACCCTCTGAAACCGACGAAGATGGACAACAGAGGCTAGCTCAGGTGGCAATTTTTAAGGAAAAATAAAAGGAAGTGCGTGGAGACCTGGGGAAAAAGCAACACGGAGAAATCTACCCTCTAGAACTGACAAAGAAGCGCAACAGAGGCTAGCTCAGGTGGCAATCTTTAAGCAAAAAAAATAAGATAAAAAAATACAATGGCGAGGAGACCCGGTGAAAAAGCAACCCTGAAAAAGGTACCCTCTGAAACTGAGGAAGCAGGGCAACAGTGCCTAGCTCAGGTGACAATCTTTAAGCAAAAGAAACACACAAGGGCGTGGGGAGCTGGCGAAAAGGCAACACTGAGAAATCCACCCTCTGAAACGGACGAAGATGGGCAACAGAGGCTAGCTCAGGTGGCAATCTTTAAGCAAAAGAAACACACAAGGGCGTGGAGACCTGGGGAAAAAGCAACACGGAGAAATCCACCCTCTGAAACTGAGGAAGATGGGCAAGAGAGGCTACCTCAGGTGGCAATCCTTAAGCAAAAACAAAGCACAAAGGCGTGGAGCCCTGGGGACAAAGCAACCCTGAAGTATCTACCCTCTGAAACTGAGGAACATGGGCAAGAGAGGCTAGCTCAGGTGGCAATCGTTAAGCAAAAACAAAACACAAAGGCGTGGAGACCTGGGGAAAAAGCAACCCTGAAATATCTACCCTCTGAAACTGAGGAAGATGGGCAAGAGAGGCTGGCTTCAGGTGGCAATCTTTAAGCAAAAGAAACACACAAGGGCGTGGAGGCCTGGGGAAAAAGCAACACGGAGAAATCCACCCTCTGAAACTGAGGGACATGGGCAAAAGAAGCTAGCTCAGGTTGCAACCTTTAAGCAGAAAAAAAACACAAGGGCGTGCAGACCTGGCAAAAAAGCCACAGTGAGAAATCTACCCTCTGAAACCGACGAAGATGGACAACAGAGGCTAGCTCAGGTGGCAATTTTTAAGGAAAAATAAAAGGAAGTGCGTGGAGACCTGGGGAAAAAGCAACACGGAGAAATCTACCCTCTAGAACTGAGAAAGAAGCGCAACAGAGGCTAGCTCAGGTGGCAATCTTTAAGCAAAAAAAATAAGATAAAAAAATACAATGGCGAGGAGACCCGGTGAAAAAGCACCCCTGAAAAAGGTACCCTCTGAAACTGAGGAAGCAGGGCAACAGTGCCTAGCTCAGGTGACAATCTTTAAGCAAAAGAAACACACAAGGGCGTGGGGAGCTGGCGAAAAGGCAACACTGAGAAATCCACCCTCTGAAACGGACGAAGATGGGCAACAGAGGCTAGCTCAGGTGGCAATCTTTAAGCAAAAGAAACACACAAGGGCGTGGAGACCTGGGGAAAAAGCAACACGGAGAAATCCACCCTCTGAAACTGAGGAAGATGGGCAAGAGAGGCTACCTCAGGTGGCAATCCTTAAGCAAAAACAAAGCACAAAGGCGTGGAGCCCTGGGGACAAAGCAACCCTGAAGTATCTACCCTCTGAAACTGAGGAACATGGGCAAGAGAGGCTAGCTCAGGTGGCAATCGTTAAGCAAAAACAAAACACAAAGGCGTGGAGACCTGGGGAAAAAGCAACCCTGAAATATCTACCCTCTGAAACTGAGGAAGATGGGCAAGAGAGGCTGGCTTCAGGTGGCAATCTTTAAGCAAAAGAAACACACAAGGGCGTGGAGGCCTGGGGAAAAAGCAACACGGAGAAATCCACCCTCTGAAACTGAGGGACATGGGCAAAAGAAGCTAGCTCAGGTTCTGCAACCTTTAAGCAGAAAAAAAACACAAGGGCGTGCAGACCTGGCAAAAAAGCCACAGTGAGAAATCTACCCTCTGAAACCGACGAAGATGGACAACAGAGGCTAGCTCAGGTGGCAATTTTTAAGGAAAAATAAAAGGAAGTGCGTGGAGACCTGGGGAAAAAGCAACACGGAGAAATCTACCCTCTAGAACTGAGAAAGAAGCGCAACAGAGGCTAGCTCAGGTGGCAATCTTTAAGCAAAAAAAATAAGATAAAAAAATACAATGGCGAGGAGACCCGGTGAAAAAGCAACCCTGAAAAAGGTACCCTCTGAAACTGAGGAAGCAGGGCAACAGTGCCTAGCTCAGGTGACAATCTTTAAGCAAAAGAAACACACAAGGGCGTGGGGAGCTGGCGAAAAGGCAACACTGAGAAATCCACCCTCTGAAACGGACGAAGATGGGCAACAGAGGCTAGCTCAGGTGGCAATCTTTAAGCAAAAGAAACACACAAGGGCGTGGAGACCTGGGGAAAAAGCAACACGGAGAAATCCACCCTCTGAAACTGAGGAAGATGGGCAAGAGAGGCTACCTCAGGTGGCAATCCTTAAGCAAAAACAAAGCACAAAGGCGTGGAGCCCTGGGGACAAAGCAACCCTGAAGTATCTACCCTCTGAAACTGAGGAACATGGGCAAGAGAGGCTAGCTCAGGTGGCAATCGTTAAGCAAAAACAAAACACAAAGGCGTGGAGACCTGGGGAAAAAGCAACCCTGAAATATCTACCCTCTGAAACTGAGGAAGATGGGCAAGAGAGGCTGGCTTCAGGTGGCAATCTTTAAGCAAAAGAAACACACAAGGGCGTGGAGGCCTGGGGAAAAAGCAACACGGAGAAATCCACCCTCTGAAACTGAGGGACATGGGCAAAAGAAGCTAGCTCAGGTTCTGCAACCTTTAAGCAGAAAAAAAACACAAGGGCGTGCAGACCTGGCAAAAAAGCCACAGTGAGAAATCTACCCTCTGAAACCGACGAAGATGGACAACAGAGGCTAGCTCAGGTGGCAATTTTTAAGGAAAAATAAAAGGAAGTGCGTGGAGACCTGGGGAAAAAGCAACACGGAGAAATCTACCCTCTAGAACTGAGAAAGAAGCGCAACAGAGGCTAGCTCAGGTGGCAATCTTTAAGCAAAAAAAATAAGATAAAAAAATACAATGGCGAGGAGACCCGGTGAAAAAGCAACCCTGAAAAAGGTACCCTCTGAAACTGAGGAAGCAGGGCAACAGTGCCTAGCTCAGGTGACAATCTTTAAGCAAAAGAAACACACAAGGGCGTGGGGAGCTGGCGAAAAGGCAACACTGAGAAATCCACCCTCTGAAACGGACGAAGATGGGCAACAGAGGCTAGCTCAGGTGGCAATCTTTAAGCAAAAGAAACACACAAGGGCGTGGAGACCTGGGGAAAAAGCAACACGGAGAAATCCACCCTCTGAAACTGAGGAAGATGGGCAAGAGAGGCTACCTCAGGTGGCAATCCTTAAGCAAAAACAAAGCACAAAGGCGTGGAGCCCTGGGGACAAAGCAACCCTGAAGTATCTACCCTCTGAAACTGAGGAACATGGGCAAGAGAGGCTAGCTCAGGTGGCAATCGTTAAGCAAAAACAAAACACAAAGGCGTGGAGACCTGGGGAAAAAGCAACCCTGAAATATCTACCCTCTGAAACTGAGGAAGATGGGCAAGAGAGGCTGGCTTCAGGTGGCAATCTTTAAGCAAAAGAAACACACAAGGGCGTGGAGGCCTGGGGAAAAAGCAACACGGAGAAATCCACCCTCTGAAACTGAGGGACATGGGCAAAAGAAGCTAGCTCAGGTTCTGCAACCTTTAAGCAGAAAAAAAACACAAGGGCGTGCAGACCTGGCAAAAAAGCCACAGTGAGAAATCTACCCTCTGAAACCGACGAAGATGGACAACAGAGGCTAGCTCAGGTGGCAATTTTTAAGGAAAAATAAAAGGAAGTGCGTGGAGACCTGGGGAAAAAGCAACACGGAGAAATCTACCCTCTAGAACTGAGAAAGAAGCGCAACAGAGGCTAGCTCAGGTGGCAATCTTTAAGCAAAAAAAATAAGATAAAAAAATACAATGGCGAGGAGACCCGGTGAAAAAGCAACCCTGAAAAAGGTACCCTCTGAAACTGAGGAAGCAGGGCAACAGTGCCTAGCTCAGGTGACAATCTTTAAGCAAAAGAAACACACAAGGGCGTGGGGAGCTGGCGAAAAGGCAACACTGAGAAATCCACCCTCTGAAACGGACGAAGATGGGCAACAGAGGCTAGCTCAGGTGGCAATCTTTAAGCAAAAGAAACACACAAGGGCGTGGAGACCTGGGGAAAAAGCAACACGGAGAAATCCACCCTCTGAAACTGAGGAAGATGGGCAAGAGAGGCTACCTCAGGTGGCAATCCTTAAGCAAAAACAAAGCACAAAGGCGTGGAGCCCTGGGGACAAAGCAACCCTGAAGTATCTACCCTCTGAAACTGAGGAACATGGGCAAGAGAGGCTAGCTCAGGTGGCAATCGTTAAGCAAAAACAAAACACAAAGGCGTGGAGACCTGGGGAAAAAGCAACCCTGAAATATCTACCCTCTGAAACTGAGGAAGATGGGCAAGAGAGGCTGGCTTCAGGTGGCAATCTTTAAGCAAAAGAAACACACAAGGGCGTGGAGGCCTGGGGAAAAAGCAACACGGAGAAATCCACCCTCTGAAACTGAGGGACATGGGCAAAAGAAGCTAGCTCAGGTTCTGCAACCTTTAAGCAGAAAAAAAACACAAGGGCGTGCAGACCTGGCAAAAAAGCAACAGTGAGAAATCTACCCTCTGAAACCGACGAAGATGGACAACAGAGGCTAGCTCAGGTGGCAATTTTTAAGGAAAAATAAAAGGAAGTGCGTGGAGACCTGGGGAAAAAGCAACACGGAGAAATCTACCCTCTAGAACTGACAAAGAAGCGCAACAGAGGCTAGCTCAGGTGGCAATCTTTAAGCAAAAAAAATAAGATAAAAAAATACAATGGCGAGGAGACCCGGTGAAAAAGCAACCCTGAAAAAGGTACCCTCTGAAACTGAGGAAGCAGGGCAACAGTGCCTAGCTCAGGTGACAATCTTTAAGCAAAAGAAACACACAAGGGCGTGGGGAGCTGGCGAAAAGGCAACACTGAGAAATCCACCCTCTGAAACGGACGAAGATGGGCAACAGAGGCTAGCTCAGGTGGCAATCTTTAAGCAAAAGAAACACACAAGGGCGTGGAGACCTGGGGAAAAAGCAACACGGAGAAATCCACCCTCTGAAACTGAGGAAGATGGGCAAGAGAGGCTACCTCAGGTGGCAATCCTTAAGCAAAAACAAAGCACAAAGGCGTGGAGCCCTGGGGACAAAGCAACCCTGAAGTATCTACCCTCTGAAACTGAGGAACATGGGCAAGAGAGGCTAGCTCAGGTGGCAATCGTTAAGCAAAAACAAAACACAAAGGCGTGGAGACCTGGGGAAAAAGCAACCCTGAAATATCTACCCTCTGAAACTGAGGAAGATGGGCAAGAGAGGCTGGCTTCAGGTGGCAATCTTTAAGCAAAAGAAACACACAAGGGCGTGGAGGCCTGGGGAAAAAGCAACACGGAGAAATCCACCCTCTGAAACTGAGGGACATGGGCAAAAGAAGCTAGCTCAGGTTGCAACCTTTAAGCAGAAAAAAAACACAAGGGCGTGCAGACCTGGCAAAAAAGCCACAGTGAGAAATCTACCCTCTGAAACCGACGAAGATGGACAACAGAGGCTAGCTCAGGTGGCAATTTTTAAGGAAAAATAAAAGGAAGTGCGTGGAGACCTGGGGAAAAAGCAACACGGAGAAATCTACCCTCTAGAACTGAGAAAGAAGCGCAACAGAGGCTAGCTCAGGTGGCAATCTTTAAGCAAAAAAAATAAGATAAAAAAATACAATGGCGAGGAGACCCGGTGAAAAAGCAACCCTGAAAAAGGTACCCTCTGAAACTGAGGAAGCAGGGCAACAGTGCCTAGCTCAGGTGACAATCTTTAAGCAAAAGAAACACACAAGGGCGTGGGGAGCTGGCGAAAAGGCAACACTGAGAAATCCACCCTCTGAAACGGACGAAGATGGGCAACAGAGGCTAGCTCAGGTGGCAATCTTTAAGCAAAAGAAACACACAAGGGCGTGGAGACCTGGGGAAAAAGCAACACGGAGAAATCCACCCTCTGAAACTGAGGAAGATGGGCAAGAGAGGCTACCTCAGGTGGCAATCCTTAAGCAAAAACAAAGCACAAAGGCGTGGAGCCCTGGGGACAAAGCAACCCTGAAGTATCTACCCTCTGAAACTGAGGAACATGGGCAAGAGAGGCTAGCTCAGGTGGCAATCGTTAAGCAAAAACAAAACACAAAGGCGTGGAGACCTGGGGAAAAAGCAACCCTGAAATATCTACCCTCTGAAACTGAGGAAGATGGGCAAGAGAGGCTGGCTTCAGGTGGCAATCTTTAAGCAAAAGAAACACACAAGGGCGTGGAGGCCTGGGGAAAAAGCAACACGGAGAAATCCACCCTCTGAAACTGAGGGACATGGGCAAAAGAAGCTAGCTCAGGTTGCAACCTTTAAGCAGAAAAAAAACACAAGGGCGTGCAGACCTGGCAAAAAAGCCACAGTGAGAAATCTACCCTCTGAAACCGACGAAGATGGACAACAGAGGCTAGCTCAGGTGGCAATTTTTAAGGAAAAATAAAAGGAAGTGCGTGGAGACCTGGGGAAAAAGCAACACGGAGAAATCTACCCTCTAGAACTGAGAAAGAAGCGCAACAGAGGCTAGCTCAGGTGGCAATCTTTAAGCAAAAAAAATAAGATAAAAAAATACAATGGCGAGGAGACCCGGTGAAAAAGCAACCCTGAAAAAGGTACCCTCTGAAACTGAGGAAGCAGGGCAACAGTGCCTAGCTCAGGTGACAATCTTTAAGCAAAAGAAACACACAAGGGCGTGGGGAGCTGGCGAAAAGGCAACACTGAGAAATCCACCCTCTGAAACGGACGAAGATGGGCAACAGAGGCTAGCTCAGGTGGCAATCTTTAAGCAAAAGAAACACACAAGGGCGTGGAGACCTGGGGAAAAAGCAACACGGAGAAATCCACCCTCTGAAACTGAGGAAGATGGGCAAGAGAGGCTACCTCAGGTGGCAATCCTTAAGCAAAAACAAAGCACAAAGGCGTGGAGCCCTGGGGACAAAGCAACCCTGAAATATCTACCCTCTGAAACTGAGGAACATGGGCAAGAGAGGCTAGCTCAGGTGGCACTCGTTAAGCAAAAACAAAACACAAAGGCGTGGAGACCTGGGGAAAAAGCAACCCTGAAATATCTACCCTCTGAAACTGAGGAAGATGGGCAAGAGAGGCTGGCTTCAGGTGGCAATCTTTAAGCAAAAGAAACACACAAGGGCGTGGAGGCCTGGGGAAAAAGCAACACGGAGAAATCCACCCTCTGAAACTGAGGGACATGGGCAAAAGAAGCTAGCTCAGGTTCTGCAACCTTTAAGCAGAAAAAAAACACAAGGGCGTGCAGACCTGGCAAAAAAGCCACAGTGAGAAATCTACCCTCTGAAACCGACGAAGATGGACAACAGAGGCTAGCTCAGGTGGCAATTTTTAAGGAAAAATAAAAGGAAGTGCGTGGAGACCTGGGGAAAAAGCAACACGGAGAAATCTACCCTCTAGAACTGAGAAAGAAGCGCAACAGAGGCTAGCTCAGGTGGCAATCTTTAAGCAAAAAAAATAAGATAAAAAAATACAATGGCGAGGAGACCCGGTGAAAAAGCAACCCTGAAAAAGGTACCCTCTGAAACTGAGGAAGCAGGGCAACAGTGCCTAGCTCAGGTGACAATCTTTAAGCAAAAGAAACACACAAGGGCGTGGGGAGCTGGCGAAAAGGCAACACTGAGAAATCCACCCTCTGAAACGGACGAAGATGGGCAACAGAGGCTAGCTCAGGTGGCAATCTTTAAGCAAAAGAAACACACAAGGGCGTGGAGACCTGGGGAAAAAGCAACACGGAGAAATCCACCCTCTGAAACTGAGGAAGATGGGCAAGAGAGGCTACCTCAGGTGGCAATCCTTAAGCAAAAACAAAGCACAAAGGCGTGGAGCCCTGGGGACAAAGCAACCCTGAAGTATCTACCCTCTGAAACTGAGGAACATGGGCAAGAGAGGCTAGCTCAGGTGGCAATCGTTAAGCAAAAACAAAACACAAAGGCGTGGAGACCTGGGGAAAAAGCAACCCTGAAATATCTACCCTCTGAAACTGAGGAAGATGGGCAAGAGAGGCTGGCTTCAGGTGGCAATCTTTAAGCAAAAGAAACACACAAGGGCGTGGAGGCCTGGGGAAAAAGCAACACGGAGAAATCCACCCTCTGAAACTGAGGGACATGGGCAAAAGAAGCTAGCTCAGGTTGCAACCTTTAAGCAGAAAAAAAACACAAGGGCGTGCAGACCTGGCAAAAAAGCCACAGTGAGAAATCTACCCTCTGAAACCGACGAAGATGGACAACAGAGGCTAGCTCAGGTGGCAATTTTTCAGGAAAAATAAAAGGAAGTGCGTGGAGACCTGGGGAAAAAGCAACACGGAGAAATCTACCCTCTAGAACTGAGAAAGAAGCGCAACAGAGGCTAGCTCAGGTGGCAATCTTTAAGCAAAAAAAATAAGATAAAAAAATACAATGGCGAGGAGACCCGGTGAAAAAGCAACCCTGAAAAAGGTACCCTCTGAAACTGAGGAAGCAGGGCAACAGTGCCTAGCTCAGGTGACAATCTTTAAGCAAAAGAAACACACAAGGGCGTGGGGAGCTGGCGAAAAGGCAACACTGAGAAATCCACCCTCTGAAACGGACGAAGATGGGCAACAGAGGCTAGCTCAGGTGGCAATCTTTAAGCAAAAGAAACACACAAGGGCGTGGAGACCTGGGGAAAAAGCAACACGGAGAAATCCACCCTCTGAAACTGAGGAAGATGGGCAAGAGAGGCTACCTCAGGTGGCAATCCTTAAGCAAAAACAAAGCACAAAGGCGTGGAGCCCTGGGGACAAAGCAACCCTGAAATATCTACCCTCTGAAACTGAGGAACATGGGCAAGAGAGGCTAGCTCAGGTGGCACTCGTTAAGCAAAAACAAAACACAAAGGCGTGGAGACCTGGGGAAAAAGCAACCCTGAAATATCTACCCTCTGAAACTGAGGAAGATGGGCAAGAGAGGCTGGCTTCAGGTGGCAATCTTTAAGCAAAAGAAACACACAAGGGCGTGGAGGCCTGGGGAAAAAGCAACACGGAGAAATCCACCCTCTGAAACTGAGGGACATGGGCAAAAGAAGCTAGCTCAGGTTCTGCAACCTTTAAGCAGAAAAAAAACACAAGGGCGTGCAGACCTGGCAAAAAAGCAACAGTGAGAAATCTACCCTCTGAAACCGACGAAGATGGACAACAGAGGCTAGCTCAGGTGGCAATTTTTAAGGAAAAATAAAAGGAAGTGCGTGGAGACCTGGGGAAAAAGCAACACGGAGAAATCTACCCTCTAGAACTGAGAAAGAAGCGCAACAGAGGCTAGCTCAGGTGGCAATCTTTAAGCAAAAAAAATAAGATAAAAAAATACAATGGCGAGGAGACCCGGTGAAAAAGCAACCCTGAAAAAGGTACCCTCTGAAACTGAGGAAGCAGGGCAACAGTGCCTAGCTCAGGTGACAATCTTTAAGCAAAAGAAACACACAAGGGCGTGGGGAGCTGGTGAAAAGGCAACACTGAGAAATCCACCCTCTGAAACGGACGAAGATGGGCAACAGAGGCTAACTCAGGTGGCAATCTTTAAGCAAAAGAAACACACAAGGGCGTGGAGACCTGGGGAAAAAGCAACACGGAGAAATCCACCCTCTGAAACTGAGGAAGATGGGCAAGAGAGGCTACCTCAGGTGGCAATCCTTAAGCAAAAACAAAGCACAAAGGCGTGGAGCCCTGGGGACAAAGCAACCCTGAAGTATCTACCCTCTGAAACTGAGGAACATGGGCAAGAGAGGCTAGCTCAGGTGGCAATCGTTAAGCAAAAACAAAACACAAAGGCGTGGAGACCTGGGGAAAAAGCAACCCTGAAATATCTACCCTCTGAAACTGAGGAAGATGGGCAAGAGAGGCTGGCTTCAGGTGGCAATCTTTAAGCAAAAGAAACACACAAGGGCGTGGAGGCCTGGGGAAAAAGCAACACGGAGAAATCCACCCTCTGAAACTGAGGGACATGGGCAAAAGAAGCTAGCTCAGGTTCTGCAACCTTTAAGCAGAAAAAAAACACAAGGGCGTGCAGACCTGGCAAAAAAGCAACAGTGAGAAATCTACCCTCTGAAACCGACGAAGATGGACAACAGAGGCTAGCTCAGGTGGCAATTTTTAAGGAAAAATAAAAGGAAGTGCGTGGAGACCTGGGGAAAAAGCAACACGGAGAAATCTACCCTCTAGAACTGAGAAAGAAGCGCAACAGAGGCTAGCTCAGGTGGCAATCTTTAAGCAAAAAAAATAAGATAAAAAAATACAATGGCGAGGAGACCCGGTGAAAAAGCAACCCTGAAAAAGGTACCCTCTGAAACTGAGGAAGCAGGGCAACAGTGCCTAGCTCAGGTGACAATCTTTAAGCAAAAGAAACACACAAGGGCGTGGGGAGCTGGCGAAAAGGCAACACTGAGAAATCCACCCTCTGAAACGGACGAAGATGGGCAACAGAGGCTACCTCAGGTGGCAATCGTTAAGCCAAAGAAACACACAAGGGTGTGGAGACCTGGGGAAAAAGCAACACGGAGAAATCCACCCTCTGAAACTGAGGAACATGGGCAAAAGAAGCTAGCTCAGGTTGCAGCCTTCAAGCAGGAAAAAAAAAGACGCAAGGGCGTGGAGAGCTGGCGAAAAAGCAACACTGAGAAATCTACCCTCTGAAACCGAAGAAGATGGGCAACAGAGGCTAGCTCAGGTGGCAATCTTTAAGCAAAAAATAAAAAATAAAAAAATACAATGGCGAGGAGACCCGGTCAAAAAGCAACCCTGAAAAAGGTACCCTCTGAAACTGAGGAAGCAGCGCAACAGTGCCTAGCTCAGGTGACAATCTTTAAGCAAAAAAAAAAAACAAAAAACAAAAAACAAAAAACAAAACCCACAATGGAGTGGAGACCCGGGGGAAATCAACACTGAAAAATACAAAAAGAATGGAAGACCAATAGACAGAGCAGGCACTTTCACCTGGGGTGGAGGAGGTAGGCATGGATGACCGATAAGCGCATGAAAAGATGTGAGCTGTTCCCTGGAAAAGCAAGTGAGAAAATTAGAGGGAGACATTGTGGGGACACATGGGTGAGACTGCCTTCTTCCAAATACCGGAACAGGATCAAACTGCTAGTCAGGTCGCGGAGAAGCCAAGTCAGTCACTCACGCCTCACTGGTGGTGAAGGGAAACGGTATGGCCTCTGTGAAAAAGGGCGTGGCGGGTTCCAAAACTGACACGCCGCGGAAACAACCACCGAAAGTGGCAACCTACATAAGCCTTTGGTGTATCTTGCCTCCTAAGAGCGTCTGTATGTAGCTGGAGCCTTGGGTCGTTAAGGCTTCCACAGTGATCTGTGGTGGGTGGGTGGGGGGGGGGGGGCCTTGGGCCTTGGGGGTCTCCGCTGGACCTCCAGGAAGTCAGCTTTTGTGGAGTCCCGTGAGTCCTTCCAGGGAGGGAGGCATCCAACCCGAGGGTGGTCTGGAGGGCACCACTCCCACCACTCCCGGGGGCTGGGGCGGGGGGCGGGGTGGGGGCTGCGGCCACGTTCCTGTTCATTCACACAGAATCCGGGGCATGAATGTTCTTAGCAGCTCTGTTCCACACAGCCCCACACTGGAAACCACACAGACGTCCTGCGAGTCCCATCCCTTGCTCATGTCGCCGGGGCTCCGGAGGAGGGCCACTCTGTAAAAGCGGCCGCCAGATGGCGCCCAACGACCGGCGCGGAGGGGTCAGCGGGAGGGAACCGGGTCACCAGCCAGCGAGAGTGCACAGCCTGAGCCCACCGCCGGGTCAGGTCTCTCTCTGTCTCTGTCTCTGTCTCTGTCTCTGTCTCTCTCTGTCTCTGTCTCTGTCTCTCTCTGTCTCTCTCTCTCTCTCTTTCTCTCTGGGCCCGCTTGGGGCGGCCGGGAGGTCACCACGTGAGGCCCCAGGGTGTCCACCTCGGAGCTCCCAGGCAGCACAGGGCAACCCTGGGCGCAGAAGGAGGTGTTGGAAAATCGGCGGGGAGGGGGGTGGGGTGGGTGGGCTTGCCAGGAAGGGGACAGACTCCCCACGTGACTTCTGGGCCGGGCCGGGCGCGGGGCTGCCGGCTGGCTGACGCGGACAGAGGTGGAAAAGTCCCCGGAGATGCCACGGGGCAGGCCGGGGCTGCCGGCCCCCGCTTCCCGGAGCGGCCCGAGCACTTCCCGGGCTCCCGGGAGGACTTAGAAAATCACGGCGGGGTGGGGGGTGGGGGTCGCTGTCAAACCGAAACCATGCACGTCATCAGAGAAGGACCGTGACGACGGAGGAATTGTCCGCAGTCTGTCAGGAATTGTGTGCAGCCTGTCACTTCCGGCCCAGAGGGTCTCTCTAAGGCAGACGGACAGACAGAGCCCACAAGTCGTAGAGGAAAGGACCGAGCCGCTTGGCCGCGGAAAAGTTTACAACACAAAACAGGTCTCCCTCCGCACGGGGCCACAGCAAAGCCCAAAGACGACACACGGGGGGGAGCATGGGTGCAGATGCACGTGTGGTGATAAGAATATGGATTTCAGCAGGGCTTCCCGTCCTCATCAACAAGCAGAAGCACCCAAATGGTGGGGGTTGGGGGGCAGAGACCTCACAGCCATTCCCTCCACAAATCGAGTTCCCCGGGACATCCTCACAGCGCCGTGCTGTGAGTGTGTGTGGGTGTTTAAAATGGAGTAAATGTGGACGTGGAACTGCTCCGTGAAACCAAAATAACAACAGTCGTAGATCTTCTTTGGTCATTTAGAAAATTCTTTTTTTTTTTTTTTCCCCAGCGGTGCACGTATTTCCCTTCCAAAAAAGAAGAACGGGAAAGGAGATGTTAAAGGCAAGCAGAGAGAGGAAAACTGTTGCAAAACAAAAGCTGAGCTCCCGTCCGAGGGAGGCCTCCTCCATTGGAGGCCTAGGAAATCATTCTGACAAAATGGAGGATCTCTGTCTTTGGTGTCGATTCCCTCAGAGGTCAAGAGAAACATTTTCCAATGTCTTTATCAGGAGGAGACTAGAAGTTAGAGAAAAGTATCCTTTCGGGAGTGAGAAAAACAAATTCTGATTTTGCATCAGCTTCCCTCCGATCTTGAAACTCATTGACTTGATTCCATTCTGTCGACGGAAATAATCCGGAACCAATCTATCCGTGAAAATCGGGGTGCGTTTATTCTGAGCTAAAATGTGAGGACTGTGGCCCGGGGCCTTTCTTCCCGAAGGAAGAGAGGGTGCCCGGGAAGTGGGGTGTACAGAGTGCTTCTAGACCCCCAGAGAGGACGTTTCACATAGGATCGAAAGGTCCCTTGGATGATAGTCGCGAGACTGCTCTGTCGGCACAGCGATCGACAGACACTGCTGGGTGGCAGGTCTGTTGTCTGGGCCTGGGTGGTCACAGGGGAGCCGGATGGTCAAAGGTGAGCGCAACCATCCGCTCCTAGCCTAAGGAAAGATGCCTCTCCTTAAGGAAAGGCCCGAGCACGGGGAAGCTGCTCCTTTCCCTTAAGGGCATTGGTTCTTGCCGTAGGAAATGTGTAAAGCGGATCTACGATGCGATGCGTGCTCGACGGCCACGTCAGGCCCTTTTCGAAAAACACTGTCAGGCCGAATTAGGCCGACACCCAATGGCTTCCTCATAGACTCCCATAGATCCTATCGCTCGCCATTTCTATCTGTCCACTCGTTCCAATTTTAGGCCACTTGACCACGAACAGGCCTTTTTCTCAGATTATTTTCCCCGTGAAACTTTGATCACCTTTTCACAGACAAAACGATCTTTACTTTTTAGGCCCTCTTGCCTGAAGGCAGCCATCTCACTTTCCTTGAACACAAAGATGTTTCCCATATTCACTTTTAGTGGCTTTTTGTTTTGTTTTGTTTTGTTTTGAGGACGATGAGCCCTGAGCTAACTGCTGCCAATCCTCCTCTTTTTGCCGAGGAAGGCTGGCCCTGAGCTCACCTCCGTGCCCATCTTCCTCTATTTCATATGTGGGACGCCTACCACCACGTGGCTCGCCCAGCGGTGCCACGTCCACCCCCGGGATCCGAACTGGCGAACCCCGGGCCGGCGAAGCGGAACAGGCACACTTAACCAGCGCGCCACCGGGCCGGCCTAGTGGCTTTCATCGCATTTGTTAAGTAGATTTTTTAACCCTCACGAACCTTAATTTTGGTGAAAACTAAGAAGCCAGCAATTAGGAACTGTCCTTCCCATGAGCATTCCGTCGCTTGGCCAATGTCTAAACACTTGGCCACTTTTAGAAACATGGGATTTCATAGGTTTATCTTTTCCTTCGCTTTATTTGATTTCATCTCACTTTAGTTTTTGGGTGAGGAAGATCGGCCCTCACAGAGCTAACGCCTGTTGCCAATCTTCCGTTTTTGTTTTTTTTTTCCCCCCTCCCGATTTTTCTCCCCCAATCCCCCCCATGACATAGTTGTCTATCTTAGTTGAGGGCCCTTCCAGTTGTGGCATGTGGGACGCCGCCTCCACACGGCCCGACGAGCGGTGCCGTGTCCGTGCCGTGCCCGGGATCTGAACCGGCAAAACCCTGGGCCGCCGAAGGGGAGCTTGTGAACTTAACCACTCGGCCACGGGGCCGCCCCTGTCCGTGGACTTTTTTATCACCTGATTTCACCTCGCAAAACTTCAAAGCTTCAAGTTATCAGAGAGGTTTGGGAAGTTGTTTTTATTAATTTAATTAATTTATTTTTCGAGGAAGACGAGCCCCGAGCTGACACCTGCTGCCAATTCTCCTCTTTTTGCCCCGGGAGAGTGATCCCGAGCTAACATCCGTGCCCATCCCCCTCCCCTTGATAGGCGGGACGCTGACCACAGCGTGGCTCGCCAAGCGGCGCCACGTCCGCACCCTGGATCCGAACCTGCGAACCCCTGGCTGACAAAACGGAACGTGCGAACTTAACCGCTGTGCCGCCGGGCTGGCCCTTCGGGAAGTTATTTTCAGGACACGGGCCATAAACTAGAATCACCGCTACAGGTTTATCGGAGCGACATCAGCGTTCGTGGTGGATTGAGTCGTCCCCTCTGTCTCTCCCCTCCAGGGCACAACCAAAGGGACGTCTATCGACCCACCCACCAAGGATTCCCCCCCCCCCCCGCACGGCACAGCAGGATGCCTGAGAGATCCACGCAGCCCTACAGCGGCAAGTCACATTCGCACAGTCAAAATTCAATGGCAGAGACAAAACGTTAAGGTCAGTGAGAGGGAAGAGAATAACCGGCCCAGGAGCAACGGTGTGAAGAACACGGAGAAGACGGGTCCTAGACGCCGGGGTCCCCGGAGCAGCGATTTCATCAGAGGCCCGCAAACGTCCACGATCTCCACACCACGTTTATGGCCGACTGCGTGCGTGGGTCCTTTGGAATCGACCAGGCTACCGTCCGGGCCACTTTGGGACATCGTGTCCAGCTGCCCCGAGCGGTGGAGCTGTCGTTCAAGTGTAAGATGGGGCCCGTCCGGGGAGAGAATGGGGACGGGGAAAGGGAGGCCGCGGGAAGTCACAGAGTCTGAGGTGTTCGGGGGAGACTGACTCTTCTGAAGTGGAGGTGGTAGAAGGAGAGCAGCAGGATTTTTGGATTTTTGTTCCCTCTGTTAGGTATCTGGGTCCGGAGGAGAGTGGGGCGGGGGGGGGGGGCGGGTGGTGGTGGTGGTGGTGGGTGTGAGGCTGAGGCGGGGCTGGTGTTTCCTTTCCGAGTCAGGTGGAAGAGCTCCTCCAGTGGAGGTTTTTAGACAAGGGGTCTGGTCTGGCAGGATGGGAGGTTGCGGGTTGAGCCACAGGGGAATCTGTCGTAGCTCAGACTCGGGCCTTTGAAGAAATAGACAGAGAGAGGAGTTTTGCTCTGTCTGTCACCGCAGCCGGCACCTCAGGAGCAACAACAGGAGGCTTCCCGAATGAGTGAAGGGGCAGGAGCCAGCGTGCCCCGTGCCTCTCTCAGCCCTGCGCCGGCAGGGAAGGAAGCAGGCAGGCAGGCCTCAGGGCTACTCCCGTCCTACTGCCCGGTGGTCCCTGTCCCGGCCCCGCCCCCACTCTCCCCCTGACCCTCACCGCTCCCCAGCCCTCTTCTCAGCCAGAGAGGCGATGGGGGGGGGGCGGTGCGGTCCCAGAACAAGTTTCCTCTCATCCGCCATCATCTTGCCACCCTGACGACTTGGCCTAAGATCCGGCCTAGGCTGTACCCTGAGATCCGGCCTAGGCTGTACCCGTGTGTGGTTTTCCTGTGGACAAGGGGGCCGGTTCACCATTTCGGAAGAAACCCCTAGCCTTCCACTGCCGAGTCGCCAGCCTGGGAGGGGGGAGGGGGGAGGGGGGAGGGGAGGTCAGGCCCATTCATTCCGATGGGCCTGGCGTCAGGGCTTCATTCAAGTGCAGGAAGCTCTCTCCCATGGCCTCGGGCTTTTTTCCATTGAACGGCTTTCTTCAATTCCCCCACCCTTAGGCCGCAGTCCACCAAGGGCCGGGAGGCAGGGAGGGAAGATGTTGGGGCAGGGTGGCTGTCTGAGAAACTCGCCTCATCTGGGGCAGAAAGAGTGCCCCCCTCCTTTCTCTAACCCTACTAGACTGCTTGAGGATCACGGACGGTTTGGCTCATCGATGAGCCCTGCGTTATGGGCCCGGCAAGCAAACTCCTAACGGGCAACCCGCCGCTCTAGGCGTGTGTGGGTTTTTTGATCTTTCACCTTCAAGTTCGCACGACATCGGTCCGTGTCCCCCGCCCCGGCTTCCCATGGGAAATCCTCCGTCTCTTTCCACAGACTCACTGGCGACTTCACACAGTGCCTGCCTCCTCCTCCTTAGGAAGGAAGGAAGGAAGGAAGGAAGGAAGGAAGGGAGGAAGGAAGGAAGGAAGGAAGGGAGGGGCTGACCCCGTGGCCGAGCGGTTGAGTTTGCACGCTCCGCTTCAGCGGCCCGGGGCTTGGAAGGTTCGGATCCTGGGCTCGGACACGGCACCGCTCATCAAACCACGCTGAGGTGGCGTCCCACACGGCAGAACCAGAGGGACCCTCAAAGAGAATATAGAACTAGGTACTGGGGTGCTCTGGGGAGAAGAAGAAGAAGGAGGAGGAATAAAAAGAAAAGAAAAGATTGGCAATGAGCTCGGGTGCCAGTCTTTAAAAAAAAAAAAAAAAAAAAGAGGAAGAAAGATGGACAAACAGGAACGAATCCCACTGACGGCACCTCCAAATGGTGGGGGGCAGGGGGGTGGGGGGGGTGGGGAGTGGCATCATCGGGCCAAGGGTGACTCTAAGCGTGATCCCGCGGTTGTGTTATTTGACATTTTATCGAATCGATTTATTATTTTATTTTTGAGGAAGATGAGCCCTGAGCGAACATCTGCCACCAATCCTCCTCTGTCGGCCGAGGAAGACTGGCCCTGAGCTGACATCCGTGCCCATCCCCCTCTACTTTCCAGGTGGGACGCCTGCCACAGCGTGGCTCGCCAAGCGGTGCCGGGTCCTGCGCCCGGGATCCGGACCGGCGAACCCGGGGCCGGCGGAGCAGAACGTGCGAACTTCACCGCCGCGCCACCGGGCCGGCCCCCGGAGTTGTTTTGAAAATCCAGTAAGGGGCTGGCCCCGTGGCCGAGTGGTTAAGTTCGCGCGCTCCGCTGCAGGCAGCCCAGTGTTTCATCGGTTTGTTCGGATCCCGGGCGCGGACACGGCACTGCTCATCAAACCACGCTGAGGCGGCGTCCCACATACCACCGCTAGAAGGACCCACCGCGAAGAACACACAACTACGTACCGGGGGGCTTTGGGGAGAAAAAGGAAAGACAAAAAATAAAATCTTCCAAACTCCAATAAAACTTTGAGTGAAGACGACGAGGAGGATGCGAAACGTATCTCACGCCTCCGAGCCGAGCCGTCCGTTTAGGTTTAGGAAGGGGGACGAGGACCCTTTGTAAGCGACATCCCTTTTTAAGCACCATTCTAAACCACAGAACAGAACTCCCTCTCCTCGACCCGGAGCGAGGAGGTTCCTGGGTGTGTCAGAGAGGGTCACGTCCTCTGCAGCACGAACGAACCGCCAGGGTTCGGCCACGGGAAAGAATTTCTTCCTCTCCAGGGGGACTAAAAGTCACCGACGGCAGCGGGCGTAGGTGCTATCCTTCCCGTCCAGGAAAGGCAGGGAGAACTTCAGCCGTGAAGAGAAGGAGGTCTTCCTCACTCCCCGTTTTGGGAGGGCCCCTTTGGCAGGGGAGTTTTGTCTCCTGATTTCAAGTCAGGAAGAAAAGGGAGAGAGAGAGAGAGAGAGAGAGAGAGAGAGAGAGTGTGTGTCCTTCTCGTGCCAGGTCGGTCTGAGGGGGACCTCCTCTGGTTTCCTCCCTTCCCAGGGAACGCCGTTCGCTCCTTCTTCTAGAAAAAGCTCCCAAAGCACCACCGCCCAGGATGGTCGACCTACGCCCATCGTCCCTCCTTTCCCAATCATTTCTACCGCGACAGAGGGACAGAGGCCCCTGCCCCATCCCCATCCCCACCCCCACCCCCATCGCCTGCCTCCTTGATGGCCAAAGGAGCTGCCTCTGAGAATGGAACGGGGCTTGGAAACCTTCTAGAGGGGTGACTCTCACCTGCCTGCCTGCTGGGAAAAGCACCACGCTGTCCATCGGACTGCTCTTTTGGGCAAACGTAGGCGTGCCACATAGCGATCGACAGCTATGGCGGGGGGGGGGGGGGGGGGCGGGTGGCGTGGTGGTGCCCAGGATCCACGACACGTGACGGCTGCGGAGCACGACAGCCCTAAGACCTTGAGGGAGACGGGGTGGCGCGTGAATCCTTTCGGAACGAGAACGACAGGAAACGCTGACGGGGACGTGTTCTCCTCTCGAGAACACACCAACGCCTCGCACGGTGTCTGACCCGGGGTGCCTCTGACTTTTGTCATCAGAGACGATCCTCTCGACCGCCCCTCACGCTTTGGGGAAAAGGGGAGAGGGACTCGGTAGCACGGGAAAAGCCATCCATCCGCCCTTCCTTTCCGTCTTCACGGCTCCTTCTCGTGGAAAACGAGGAAGCCGTCCGGAGGAACGGAACACTGACCCGGGCCAAAGCGTGGCCCAGCCTGAGCCTCCAAAACCTTCTGCTAAGTGAGAGGTGCCAGACATCCAAGGCGACCTACGTTGCGATTCCACACAGAGGAGAGAGCTAGAACGGTCCAACCCTAGAGGGCGACAGCAGATGGCGGCGGCGGCGGCGGCGGCAGCGGTGGTGGTGATCGTGGTGGGGCAGATCCGGGAGTGGGGCCGTTTTTTCTTTCGGGGGGAGGGGATGGAAACGGAAACCTTCTGGAAATAGATAGCCATGACGGATGCGCCACCTTGGGGAGAGAGACTCCCGAAGGCCACTGGCTTGTGCCCCGTGGAAAGGATGGATTCGGTGGGATGGGAATTCTACCTCCGTGTAGAGCGTGTGGTAAACCACGAGGTAGGTGGGTGGGTGGCCTCCCTGCCTCGCCTCCACCTAGACGTCCACACACAGAGACCGACGAGGGAGGGAGGGAGGGAGGGAGAGAGACAAGACTGACAGAGGCCGAGGCCGAGGCCGAGGCAGTGAGCGAGTAAGTGATCGACCCTGGCCATAGGGATTCCTCAGAGGGCGTCTCTTGGCTCCCCAAACGAAGAATGTGTGTGGAGATCGAGAAAGATCACCGACCTAGGAGAACCAGCAAGACTTCCTCACCCGCCAGAGAGCCGCTGGGCCCCTGCCGTCCCTGCCACCGCCACCCCTACCCCTCGCCTTTGGCAGCGACGCCAACGAAAGGCAGGCAGACGAGTGGGAGAGTCGTGTGGTGGTGTCCCCCAAGGAAGGTGGGTCCATGCCGACGAGCGGTCGTCGGCGTGTGGAAAAGCCAGAGGCGGGCTGACTAGAAGGAGGGCGTCCTGGAGGAAGGGGCCAGGGTGTGAGGGAGAGAGGCCTGTTCCTCTTCCCCTGTCGGTCCCAAGTCAGGGGCCCAAAGGAGGAAAGCTGTCCGTTCCTTTCCGACTCGGACGGTTCGGGCGGAACCGACCGATCCCCGCGGCGGCGCAGTCGGGGCTTTCTGGACCAGAACCCCTCTCTCTGTCGCCTTTCGACCACACGCACGCTTTAGAGGCCAAGGGAAAATGGATCGGGTCTCTCTGTCTCTCTCCCTAGAAAACAAGGGGCCGGGGGCCGAGCCCGTGGACGAACGGTCAAGTAGCGCCCCCCACCCCGGCCCCCGGCTTCGACGGCCCAGGTTTTCACCGGTTCGGATCCTGGGCGCAGCCCCAGACCCAGCATCGCCCTTCAAGCCACGCCGAGGCGGCGTCCCACATGGCAGAAACGCGAAAGACCTACCACTGGAACCTACAACTATGGACGGGACGGGACGGGACGGGGCGGGGCGGGGCGGGGCGGGGCGGGGGTGGGGGGGGCGGCTTTGGGGAGCAGGAAGAAAGAAAAAATAAAAGAAACACAAGGACGGTCATCGCGATAGTTCTTTCCACTTCCATCCATATGTTAACAGGACCCAAGTTTCCCGACCTCCATTTGGATGTATGTTAACTAAATGGAGAAGCTATTCAAAGGACTCCTCTAAAGAAGTCCACGTTCTTCTTTCTAAATGATAATGAAAATCATTGTCACCACCGCTCTTCCGACCCTCCATGTCCAGACGGCCTCCCGCCCCTCCCCTATCCCCAACTCCCGCCCCGCCCCGCGCCGACCCCCGACCCCGGCATTCTCCACGCCCACCTTTCCCTCTCCACTCCTACCCCCCCCCCCCCGTCCCCCGCCGCCCGGGACACCGCACCCCGCGCCCCCCCCCCCAATCCAGGCCGGGCCACCTGGTCGACCTCCTCGAACACTATATAAGAGGATGCCGGGCAGCAGGTGGCGCCCGACAAGCGGCCTCCTCACCGGCCGGACGGATCAGCCTCGCGGGGGCGGGCGATGGGGAGGCGTTCGTCCAGGTCAGGTCAGGTCGGGGGAGGGAGGATGCCGCGCCGGCCGGCCTGGTGCGTGGCCTGGTCCCGATCCACCCCGCGTCTCGTTTCTCGGGCCGGGACGAGTACAGGCGGGGAGGCCGACTCGGTCACGGAAAGCGGCCTTGGGGAGGTTTTGGCGAACGTCCCTGTCCCGGGGCCGTCTGCCGACTAGGGGACGGAGTCCTCCTCCATGCTCCTTCTCGCCCCCAGTCGGGCGGGTTGTGGGTCGCGCGGTCGACTTGGCCATTTCCCCGGAGGCATCCTGCCTGCCGGGGCTCCCTCCCTCGGGCCGGTGCGAGCGGTCCTCGGGCGGCCCGGGAATTTGGGCCGCAGCGAACGAACGAACGAAGCCCGTCCCTCCTGCGTCGGCACCGATGAGACACAGCCCTGGTGGATGGAGCCGCTTTCCTCGGGTTTCCTTTTGCTTTCGGCCGCTGCTGCCACCAAACCTCCCTAAACGATAGGAATGAAAACGGGAACCGTTGGCATAATAAAAGCGTTTTGGTTGGCGTGTTTCTTGGCTTTTGGGGACTCGAGAGGTATGATGGATGATCTCCGATTGACGTTGGGAAGGTCTATTTCATCCCAGTCGCACGAACCCCGAAAACGTGGCGGCTGGACGAGGGAGGGAGGGAGGGAGGGAGGGAGGGAGGGAGGGAGGGAGGCCAACCACGGGATTTCCGCACGACCAGCTGATGGACACGAGCGCCCCGTGAGCCGGGCGGAGGGCAGCCGCCCGGGTCTCGCAGCTACGTGCCCGCGGAACCCTCGGGACTGCGAGAAGCCGGAGCGACCCGCAGCCATGTGGCGCTCGGCGCGGACATCTGGTCGACCCGCGCGCCACGGGACCCGGGGCCCGAGTCCGGGCCGGGCCGCCGGTCGACCCGGCAGGGCGTCGGCCACCGGGGAGCCGCACCCGCGAGTCCGCGGGGTCTCTGGAGCCGACGGAGGCCGGGGAGCCCACCCAGGCCGCCGAGAGCCCCGCGTCCCCGCGGCGCTCGGCGCGGACATCTGGTCGACCCGCGCGCCGCCGGACCCCGTGGCTACGAGTCCGCGGGGCCTTCGTAGCCGACAGAGGGCCGGGAGCGCACCCAGAACACCCAGAGCCCCGGGGCCCGGCCCCGAGCGCCGCGGACATCTGGTCGACCCGCGCGCCCCAGTCCGGGGACCAAGTCCGGGCCGGGCCGCCGGTCGACCCGGCAGGGCGGCTGCCCCGGGGGCCTCGCGGCT
>NC_091813.1:1457065-1482065 GCF_041296235.1 Equus asinus | reverse complement strand
GCTAGAGAAGGCTTTCTCACCGAGGGCGTGTCGCCCCCGCCCATCGTCCGCCATCGGGCCCACCAAGGCGCTTACAGACACCATGGCCACGCAATGCAGGAGGGGTCTGCGGTAGAGGTAAGGCCTAGAGCAAGTCGGAGCGTCCGTGGTCAGGGCCGCGAGCCCGCGCTGCCCCGGGCTCGCCATCTCTGGCCACACTGGGCTTAGCTAGGGATCTACAAGGCCCCTGTGCGGCTCCCAAGTCAGTGCCTCCCCTCAGGCCGAGAGACCAAGGGAGGCAGAGACTGGGACGGAGGTGCCGATCAAACAGCACCTCCCAACCAAAGAGCCAGCGCCACGCCGCTGGCTCGGCCCGCCACGGTCACTCCCACACCCGCGGGGAAACCCCAGCAAGGGGAACGCGCGGGCACGCGCCCGAGCCTGCCCGCCCCCACACGGCACGCCGTGGGGGGCGACGAGGCACCCGTCCCCCCCGAGGGGGACGAGGGGCACGCCTCCCTTACCGACTCGACCCCCCCGCTCCTCAGACACACCAGCGCAGTGGTTACCTGAGGAGGCCGACGGGAACAGAGAACGACACCGCCACTCGGCCTCGGGCGCCTGAGGGACGACCTGGAACGCTCCAGGGGCACCGCCAACGGCCTGGGGAACGCGCTCACGCGCCCGGGAAGGCGCGCGGCGCGGCGGCAACACGGCCCGCCCCACCGCGGGGAGGGCCGCCCGCGAGACACAGCCAAGAGGCACAGGCAGAGCATCCGCCGCGTCACGGAGACCCCGACACCGCCCACGCCACGAGGCACGGGGCGGGGGAGCGAGGTCGGGCCGGATTCCGCACCCCTGCCGCCTCCCACACGCCACTCGCAGCGGGGGAGAACGGGCGAGGGGACCCGCGGGCAGAGCGAGAAGAGCGGTCCCGTTCGCCATGAACGTCCGTCCCTCGTCTGGCACGGCTTAGGCCCGGCCCGGGAGAGCACAGCATCACCACATCGGTCGGCAGCATAACGCGAGGGACCCCCGAGCAAGGGAAGGCCGGCGAGGACAGCGAGCGGAGGAGCCTGCTTCAGCCTCACCGACCCCTCTCCTCCTCCAGCAAGCGCGGGCGACGACCCCAGGACGAGAACGCCTGACACGCACTGGCACGGAGCCGGTGGGATGGGGTAAGTCGCGACCGCACCCGGGTGCCGGCGGCAGGGAGTGCACGTGGTAGAGGACCCCGCGCCCCTAACCCCGCCGCCCTCGGGTACCAGAGACCGGAGGTGGCACCACGGTCGTGGGGGCGCCTGGAACGCACAAGAGCCGGCGCGCAGGCCCCAGCGGGCGGCTCAAGCGGCGGGGGTGGAAACGGGCGTCCGGTTCTCGGCCAGAGCCCGGAGCCCTCCCCGCACACGCATCCAGGCACCCGGAAGCTCTCGGGCGACTGTCACCCGAGCAGAGCGTGTCAGCACTTATCTGGCGGCACAAAACCACCCATTCGGGGGCAAGAATCGCCGCGCCCGGAGACGGGGCCCACCCACGGATCACCAGGGGAACCCCTGGATCACGGCCACGGCCACCAGACCCCAAGCACGACCCCATCGCCACCAGGCCCGGAGCTCCCGGGGCCATCTGGTCGACCCCAGAAGCGTGGCGGCAGGGGGAGCCGGGGACAGCCTCCCCGGGCCGCCCGCGCGGGCCGGGACCGGTCGGTCCCTCCCTCTGAGTCGCCGGGTCAGGACTTAGAAAAGAATTCCGCGGAGGCGCCTCCGGCGACCGGGCCCGGGGCGGGACCGTGGCTCCCGTCCCTCAGCCGGGGCTCCACCTACGCCTCGAGCCGGCCCCCTCCCGCCTCCGGACAAAGACGCGACCCGCGAAACTCGGAGAGAGAAGTCCGGTCCGACGGCCCGGACCCACCCCGGGCACGCGTCCGGGCCGGGGACGCCCTCCCCGGCCCGCCCTCGAGGGCTCCCGGGGCCGGTCCACGCTCTTCTCCAGGGCGGGACTTGGAAAAAAAAACTGCCACGGAGGAGGAGGCATCCGAGGACCGGGCCCGGTCCCCACCGCCAGAGCCGGTCGACTCGGAAGACCAGTGGGGAAAAGGCCAGCCCGGCGGCCGAGCCCGTCGCGCCCTCCACGGGCCTCCCCCGCAAGGCCCCGGCCGGTCGCCCACCTCCGGAGCGGGGCGCGGAAAGGGGATCGGCGACGCGGAAGGCCCGACCACCGGGCCGCCCTCGGGACGACGGCCGGGCACGGGACGAGCTCCCTCGCCCGTTCCCCCGCGGCGGCCCCCCACCCCCTCCCGGGGACGGAGGGGCACCGGCGGCTGCTGGTCGACCCGTCCGGGAGGCCCCACACCCCGGCCGGCACCGGGCGGCGCGGCGACAGCCACCTCCCTCAGTAGCCTGCACCTCCAATCTCCGGCGAGCGGGCGTCGCGCTCACGCCCCGGCGCCACCGGGCCAGATCCCGCCAGCGACGCCGGCCTCCCGGGACTCTGCCTCGGTCACCGCGGCCGAGTCCCGTCCCTTGGCCCGCGTCGCCGGAGCTCCGGAGGAAAGAGACGATATAAAAGCGGCCGCCAGGTGGCACCCGGCGACCGACGACCGCCTCAGCGGGACGGAGCCGGAGCGCGGGCCCGCCGGGGAGCACAGCCGGGCCGCCGGGCCGCCCGATCCCGTCCCGGAGCCCCCTCGGACCCAGCCTCCCGGCCCAGTGCGGCCCCGGGGCGTCCGCCCGCGGGCTCCCGGCCGCCAAGGCGCAGCCCCAGCCGCAGGAGGGGGACTCGGAAAAGGTTTCTCGGGCGATCACCGGGAAGGGGAAGGGGAGAGTTCCCCCCAGAGAGGCCAGGGGGCGGCCCGGGCCGGGCTGGGCCGGTGCGGCCGGGAGGCCGCCGCTTCCCGGAGCGGCTGGAGCGCCCCCGGGGTTCCCGGGAGGACTTAGAAAATCAGGGCGGGCGGGGACGGTCAAACCGAAACCAGGCACGTCATCCGAGAAGGACCGTGATGACGGGAGGAGGAAAGCTTTCCAGTCCAGAGGGCCTGTCGAAGGCAGGCGGAGAGTCTACCCGCTGAAACTGACGAAGATGGGCAAAAGAAGCTAGCTCAGGCGCCGACATTTAAGGAAATAAAAAAAAAAAAGCACGAGGGCGTGGAGAAATGGGGAAAAATCAACACTGAGAAATCTACCCTCTGAAACCGACGAAGATGGGCAACAGGGGCTAGCTCAGGTGGCGATTTTTAAGGAAAAATGAAAGGAAGTGCGTGGAGACCTGGGGAAAAAGCAACACGGAGAAATCTACCCTCTAGAACTGAGAAAGAAGCGCAACAGAGGCTAGCTCAGGTGGCAATCTTTAAGCAAAAAAAATAAGATAAAAAAATACAATGGCGAGGAGACCCGGTGAAAAAGCAACCCTGAAAAAGGTACCCTCTGAAACTGAGGAAGCAGGGCAACAGTGCCTAGCTCAGGTGACAATCTTTAAGCAAAAGAAACAAACAAGGGCGTGGGGAGCTGGCGAAAAGGCAACACTGAGAAATCCACCCTCTGAAACTGAGGAAGATGGGCAACAGAGGCTAGCTCAGGTGGCAATCTTTAAGCAAAAGAAACACACAAGGGCGTGGAGACCTGGGGAAAAAGCAACACGGAGAAATCCACCCTCTGAAACTGAGGAAGATGGGCAAGAGAGGCTACCTCAGGTGGCAATCCTTAAGCAAAAACAAAGCACAAAGGCGTGGAGCCCTGGGGACAAAGCAACCCTGAAATATCTACCCTCTGAAACTGAGGAACATGGGCAAGAGAGGCTAGCTCAGGTGGCACTCGTTAAGCAAAAACAAAACCCAAAGGCGTGGAGACCTGGGGAAAAAGCAACCCTGAAATATCTACCCTCTGAAACTGAGGAAGATGGGCAAGAGAGGCTGGCTTCAGGTGGCAATCGTTAAGCAAAAGAAACACACAAGGGCGTGGAGACCTGGGGAAAAAGCAACATTCAGAAATCCACCCTCTGAAACTGAGGAAGATGGGCAACAGAGGCTACCTCAGGTGGCAATCGTTAAGCCAAAGAAACACACAAGGGTCTGGAGACCTGGGGAAAAAGCAACACGGAGAAATCCACCCTCTGAAACTGACGAACATGGGCAAAAGAAGCTAGCTCAGGTTGCAACCTTTAAGCAGAAAAAAAACACAAGGGCGTGCAGACCTGGCAAAAAAGCCACAGTGAGAAATCTACCCTCTGAAACCGACGAAGATGGACAACAGAGGCTAGCTCAGGTGGCAATTTTTAAGGAAAAATAAAAGGAAGTGCGTGGAGACCTGGGGAAAAAGCAACACGGAGAAATCTACCCTCTAGAACTGAGAAAGAAGCGCAACAGAGGCTAGCTCAGGTGGCAATCTTTAAGCAAAAAAAATAAGATAAAAAAATACAATGGCGAGGAGACCCGGTGAAAAAGCAACCCTGAAAAAGGTACCCTCTGAAACTGAGGAAGCAGGGCAACAGTGCCTAGCTCAGGTGACAATCTTTAAGCAAAAGAAACACACAAGGGCGTGGGGAGCTGGCGAAAAGGCAACACTGAGAAATCCACCCTCTGAAACGGACGAAGATGGGCAACAGAGGCTAGCTCAGGTGGCAATCTTTAAGCAAAAGAAACACACAAGGGCGTGGAGACCTGGGGAAAAAGCAACACGGAGAAATCCACCCTCTGAAACTGAGGAAGATGGGCAAGAGAGGCTACCTCAGGTGGCAATCCTTAAGCAAAAACAAAGCACAAAGGCGTGGAGCCCTGGGGACAAAGCAACCCTGAAGTATCTACCCTCTGAAACTGAGGAACATGGGCAAGAGAGGCTAGCTCAGGTGGCAATCGTTAAGCAAAAACAAAACACAAAGGCGTGGAGACCTGGGGAAAAAGCAACCCTGAAATATCTACCCTCTGAAACTGAGGAAGATGGGCAAGAGAGGCTGGCTTCAGGTGGCAATCTTTAAGCAAAAGAAACACACAAGGGCGTGGAGGCCTGGGGAAAAAGCAACACGGAGAAATCCACCCTCTGAAACTGAGGGACATGGGCAAAAGAAGCTAGCTCAGGTTGCAACCTTTAAGCAGAAAAAAAACACAAGGGCGTGCAGACCTGGCAAAAAAGCCACAGTGAGAAATCTACCCTCTGAAACCGACGAAGATGGACAACAGAGGCTAGCTCAGGTGGCAATTTTTAAGGAAAAATAAAAGGAAGTGCGTGGAGACCTGGGGAAAAAGCAACACGGAGAAATCTACCCTCTAGAACTGAGAAAGAAGCGCAACAGAGGCTAGCTCAGGTGGCAATCTTTAAGCAAAAAAAATAAGATAAAAAAATACAATGGCGAGGAGACCCGGTGAAAAAGCAACCCTGAAAAAGGTACCCTCTGAAACTGAGGAAGCAGGGCAACAGTGCCTAGCTCAGGTGACAATCTTTAAGCAAAAGAAACACACAAGGGCGTGGGGAGCTGGCGAAAAGGCAACACTGAGAAATCCACCCTCTGAAACGGACGAAGATGGGCAACAGAGGCTAGCTCAGGTGGCAATCTTTAAGCAAAAGAAACACACAAGGGCGTGGAGACCTGGGGAAAAAGCAACACGGAGAAATCCACCCTCTGAAACTGAGGAAGATGGGCAAGAGAGGCTACCTCAGGTGGCAATCCTTAAGCAAAAACAAAGCACAAAGGCGTGGAGCCCTGGGGACAAAGCAACCCTGAAGTATCTACCCTCTGAAACTGAGGAACATGGGCAAGAGAGGCTAGCTCAGGTGGCAATCGTTAAGCAAAAACAAAACACAAAGGCGTGGAGACCTGGGGAAAAAGCAACCCTGAAATATCTACCCTCTGAAACTGAGGAAGATGGGCAAGAGAGGCTGGCTTCAGGTGGCAATCTTTAAGCAAAAGAAACACACAAGGGCGTGGAGGCCTGGGGAAAAAGCAACACGGAGAAATCCACCCTCTGAAACTGAGGGACATGGGCAAAAGAAGCTAGCTCAGGTTCTGCAACCTTTAAGCAGAAAAAAAACACAAGGGCGTGCAGACCTGGCAAAAAAGCCACAGTGAGAAATCTACCCTCTGAAACCGACGAAGATGGACAACAGAGGCTAGCTCAGGTGGCAATTTTTAAGGAAAAATAAAAGGAAGTGCGTGGAGACCTGGGGAAAAAGCAACACGGAGAAATCTACCCTCTAGAACTGAGAAAGAAGCGCAACAGAGGCTAGCTCAGGTGGCAATCTTTAAGCAAAAAAAATAAGATAAAAAAATACAATGGCGAGGAGACCCGGTGAAAAAGCAACCCTGAAAAAGGTACCCTCTGAAACTGAGGAAGCAGGGCAACAGTGCCTAGCTCAGGTGACAATCTTTAAGCAAAAGAAACACACAAGGGCGTGGGGAGCTGGCGAAAAGGCAACACTGAGAAATCCACCCTCTGAAACGGACGAAGATGGGCAACAGAGGCTAGCTCAGGTGGCAATCTTTAAGCAAAAGAAACACACAAGGGCGTGGAGACCTGGGGAAAAAGCAACACGGAGAAATCCACCCTCTGAAACTGAGGAAGATGGGCAAGAGAGGCTACCTCAGGTGGCAATCCTTAAGCAAAAACAAAGCACAAAGGCGTGGAGCCCTGGGGACAAAGCAACCCTGAAGTATCTACCCTCTGAAACTGAGGAACATGGGCAAGAGAGGCTAGCTCAGGTGGCAATCGTTAAGCAAAAACAAAACACAAAGGCGTGGAGACCTGGGGAAAAAGCAACCCTGAAATATCTACCCTCTGAAACTGAGGAAGATGGGCAAGAGAGGCTGGCTTCAGGTGGCAATCTTTAAGCAAAAGAAACACACAAGGGCGTGGAGGCCTGGGGAAAAAGCAACACGGAGAAATCCACCCTCTGAAACTGAGGGACATGGGCAAAAGAAGCTAGCTCAGGTTCTGCAACCTTTAAGCAGAAAAAAAACACAAGGGCGTGCAGACCTGGCAAAAAAGCCACAGTGAGAAATCTACCCTCTGAAACCGACGAAGATGGACAACAGAGGCTAGCTCAGGTGGCAATTTTTAAGGAAAAATAAAAGGAAGTGCGTGGAGACCTGGGGAAAAAGCAACACGGAGAAATCTACCCTCTAGAACTGAGAAAGAAGCGCAACAGAGGCTAGCTCAGGTGGCAATCTTTAAGCAAAAAAAATAAGATAAAAAAATACAATGGCGAGGAGACCCGGTGAAAAAGCAACCCTGAAAAAGGTACCCTCTGAAACTGAGGAAGCAGGGCAACAGTGCCTAGCTCAGGTGACAATCTTTAAGCAAAAGAAACACACAAGGGCGTGGGGAGCTGGCGAAAAGGCAACACTGAGAAATCCACCCTCTGAAACGGACGAAGATGGGCAACAGAGGCTAGCTCAGGTGGCAATCTTTAAGCAAAAGAAACACACAAGGGCGTGGAGACCTGGGGAAAAAGCAACACGGAGAAATCCACCCTCTGAAACTGAGGAAGATGGGCAAGAGAGGCTACCTCAGGTGGCAATCCTTAAGCAAAAACAAAGCACAAAGGCGTGGAGCCCTGGGGACAAAGCAACCCTGAAGTATCTACCCTCTGAAACTGAGGAACATGGGCAAGAGAGGCTAGCTCAGGTGGCAATCGTTAAGCAAAAACAAAACACAAAGGCGTGGAGACCTGGGGAAAAAGCAACCCTGAAATATCTACCCTCTGAAACTGAGGAAGATGGGCAAGAGAGGCTGGCTTCAGGTGGCAATCTTTAAGCAAAAGAAACACACAAGGGCGTGGAGGCCTGGGGAAAAAGCAACACGGAGAAATCCACCCTCTGAAACTGAGGGACATGGGCAAAAGAAGCTAGCTCAGGTTCTGCAACCTTTAAGCAGAAAAAAAACACAAGGGCGTGCAGACCTGGCAAAAAAGCCACAGTGAGAAATCTACCCTCTGAAACCGACGAAGATGGACAACAGAGGCTAGCTCAGGTGGCAATTTTTAAGGAAAAATAAAAGGAAGTGCGTGGAGACCTGGGGAAAAAGCAACACGGAGAAATCTACCCTCTAGAACTGACAAAGAAGCGCAACAGAGGCTAGCTCAGGTGGCAATCTTTAAGCAAAAAAAATAAGATAAAAAAATACAATGGCGAGGAGACCCGGTGAAAAAGCAACCCTGAAAAAGGTACCCTCTGAAACTGAGGAAGCAGGGCAACAGTGCCTAGCTCAGGTGACAATCTTTAAGCAAAAGAAACACACAAGGGCGTGGGGAGCTGGCGAAAAGGCAACACTGAGAAATCCACCCTCTGAAACGGACGAAGATGGGCAACAGAGGCTAGCTCAGGTGGCAATCTTTAAGCAAAAGAAACACACAAGGGCGTGGAGACCTGGGGAAAAAGCAACACGGAGAAATCCACCCTCTGAAACTGAGGAAGATGGGCAAGAGAGGCTACCTCAGGTGGCAATCCTTAAGCAAAAACAAAGCACAAAGGCGTGGAGCCCTGGGGACAAAGCAACCCTGAAGTATCTACCCTCTGAAACTGAGGAACATGGGCAAGAGAGGCTAGCTCAGGTGGCAATCGTTAAGCAAAAACAAAACACAAAGGCGTGGAGACCTGGGGAAAAAGCAACCCTGAAATATCTACCCTCTGAAACTGAGGAAGATGGGCAAGAGAGGCTGGCTTCAGGTGGCAATCTTTAAGCAAAAGAAACACACAAGGGCGTGGAGGCCTGGGGAAAAAGCAACACGGAGAAATCCACCCTCTGAAACTGAGGGACATGGGCAAAAGAAGCTAGCTCAGGTTCTGCAACCTTTAAGCAGAAAAAAAACACAAGGGCGTGCAGACCTGGCAAAAAAGCAACAGTGAGAAATCTACCCTCTGAAACCGACGAAGATGGACAACAGAGGCTAGCTCAGGTGGCAATTTTTAAGGAAAAATAAAAGGAAGTGCGTGGAGACCTGGGGAAAAAGCAACACGGAGAAATCTACCCTCTAGAACTGACAAAGAAGCGCAACAGAGGCTAGCTCAGGTGGCAATCTTTAAGCAAAAAAAATAAGATAAAAAAATACAATGGCGAGGAGACCCGGTGAAAAAGCAACCCTGAAAAAGGTACCCTCTGAAACTGAGGAAGCAGGGCAACAGTGCCTAGCTCAGGTGACAATCTTTAAGCAAAAGAAACACACAAGGGCGTGGGGAGCTGGCGAAAAGGCAACACTGAGAAATCCACCCTCTGAAACGGACGAAGATGGGCAACAGAGGCTAGCTCAGGTGGCAATCTTTAAGCAAAAGAAACACACAAGGGCGTGGAGACCTGGGGAAAAAGCAACACGGAGAAATCCACCCTCTGAAACTGAGGAAGATGGGCAAGAGAGGCTACCTCAGGTGGCAATCCTTAAGCAAAAACAAAGCACAAAGGCGTGGAGCCCTGGGGACAAAGCAACCCTGAAGTATCTACCCTCTGAAACTGAGGAACATGGGCAAGAGAGGCTAGCTCAGGTGGCAATCGTTAAGCAAAAACAAAACACAAAGGCGTGGAGACCTGGGGAAAAAGCAACCCTGAAATATCTACCCTCTGAAACTGAGGAAGATGGGCAAGAGAGGCTGGCTTCAGGTGGCAATCTTTAAGCAAAAGAAACACACAAGGGCGTGGAGGCCTGGGGAAAAAGCAACACGGAGAAATCCACCCTCTGAAACTGAGGGACATGGGCAAAAGAAGCTAGCTCAGGTTGCAACCTTTAAGCAGAAAAAAAACACAAGGGCGTGCAGACCTGGCAAAAAAGCCACAGTGAGAAATCTACCCTCTGAAACCGACGAAGATGGACAACAGAGGCTAGCTCAGGTGGCAATTTTTAAGGAAAAATAAAAGGAAGTGCGTGGAGACCTGGGGAAAAAGCAACACGGAGAAATCTACCCTCTAGAACTGAGAAAGAAGCGCAACAGAGGCTAGCTCAGGTGGCAATCTTTAAGCAAAAAAAATAAGATAAAAAAATACAATGGCGAGGAGACCCGGTGAAAAAGCAACCCTGAAAAAGGTACCCTCTGAAACTGAGGAAGCAGGGCAACAGTGCCTAGCTCAGGTGACAATCTTTAAGCAAAAGAAACACACAAGGGCGTGGGGAGCTGGCGAAAAGGCAACACTGAGAAATCCACCCTCTGAAACGGACGAAGATGGGCAACAGAGGCTAGCTCAGGTGGCAATCTTTAAGCAAAAGAAACACACAAGGGCGTGGAGACCTGGGGAAAAAGCAACACGGAGAAATCCACCCTCTGAAACTGAGGAAGATGGGCAAGAGAGGCTACCTCAGGTGGCAATCCTTAAGCAAAAACAAAGCACAAAGGCGTGGAGCCCTGGGGACAAAGCAACCCTGAAGTATCTACCCTCTGAAACTGAGGAACATGGGCAAGAGAGGCTAGCTCAGGTGGCAATCGTTAAGCAAAAACAAAACACAAAGGCGTGGAGACCTGGGGAAAAAGCAACCCTGAAATATCTACCCTCTGAAACTGAGGAAGATGGGCAAGAGAGGCTGGCTTCAGGTGGCAATCTTTAAGCAAAAGAAACACACAAGGGCGTGGAGGCCTGGGGAAAAAGCAACACGGAGAAATCCACCCTCTGAAACTGAGGGACATGGGCAAAAGAAGCTAGCTCAGGTTGCAACCTTTAAGCAGAAAAAAAACACAAGGGCGTGCAGACCTGGCAAAAAAGCCACAGTGAGAAATCTACCCTCTGAAACCGACGAAGATGGACAACAGAGGCTAGCTCAGGTGGCAATTTTTAAGGAAAAATAAAAGGAAGTGCGTGGAGACCTGGGGAAAAAGCAACACGGAGAAATCTACCCTCTAGAACTGAGAAAGAAGCGCAACAGAGGCTAGCTCAGGTGGCAATCTTTAAGCAAAAAAAATAAGATAAAAAAATACAATGGCGAGGAGACCCGGTGAAAAAGCAACCCTGAAAAAGGTACCCTCTGAAACTGAGGAAGCAGGGCAACAGTGCCTAGCTCAGGTGACAATCTTTAAGCAAAAGAAACACACAAGGGCGTGGGGAGCTGGCGAAAAGGCAACACTGAGAAATCCACCCTCTGAAACGGACGAAGATGGGCAACAGAGGCTAGCTCAGGTGGCAATCTTTAAGCAAAAGAAACACACAAGGGCGTGGAGACCTGGGGAAAAAGCAACACGGAGAAATCCACCCTCTGAAACTGAGGAAGATGGGCAAGAGAGGCTACCTCAGGTGGCAATCCTTAAGCAAAAACAAAGCACAAAGGCGTGGAGCCCTGGGGACAAAGCAACCCTGAAATATCTACCCTCTGAAACTGAGGAACATGGGCAAGAGAGGCTAGCTCAGGTGGCACTCGTTAAGCAAAAACAAAACACAAAGGCGTGGAGACCTGGGGAAAAAGCAACCCTGAAATATCTACCCTCTGAAACTGAGGAAGATGGGCAAGAGAGGCTGGCTTCAGGTGGCAATCTTTAAGCAAAAGAAACACACAAGGGCGTGGAGGCCTGGGGAAAAAGCAACACGGAGAAATCCACCCTCTGAAACTGAGGGACATGGGCAAAAGAAGCTAGCTCAGGTTCTGCAACCTTTAAGCAGAAAAAAAACACAAGGGCGTGCAGACCTGGCAAAAAAGCCACAGTGAGAAATCTACCCTCTGAAACCGACGAAGATGGACAACAGAGGCTAGCTCAGGTGGCAATTTTTAAGGAAAAATAAAAGGAAGTGCGTGGAGACCTGGGGAAAAAGCAACACGGAGAAATCTACCCTCTAGAACTGAGAAAGAAGCGCAACAGAGGCTAGCTCAGGTGGCAATCTTTAAGCAAAAAAAATAAGATAAAAAAATACAATGGCGAGGAGACCCGGTGAAAAAGCAACCCTGAAAAAGGTACCCTCTGAAACTGAGGAAGCAGGGCAACAGTGCCTAGCTCAGGTGACAATCTTTAAGCAAAAGAAACACACAAGGGCGTGGGGAGCTGGCGAAAAGGCAACACTGAGAAATCCACCCTCTGAAACGGACGAAGATGGGCAACAGAGGCTAGCTCAGGTGGCAATCTTTAAGCAAAAGAAACACACAAGGGCGTGGAGACCTGGGGAAAAAGCAACACGGAGAAATCCACCCTCTGAAACTGAGGAAGATGGGCAAGAGAGGCTACCTCAGGTGGCAATCCTTAAGCAAAAACAAAGCACAAAGGCGTGGAGCCCTGGGGACAAAGCAACCCTGAAGTATCTACCCTCTGAAACTGAGGAACATGGGCAAGAGAGGCTAGCTCAGGTGGCAATCGTTAAGCAAAAACAAAACACAAAGGCGTGGAGACCTGGGGAAAAAGCAACCCTGAAATATCTACCCTCTGAAACTGAGGAAGATGGGCAAGAGAGGCTGGCTTCAGGTGGCAATCTTTAAGCAAAAGAAACACACAAGGGCGTGGAGGCCTGGGGAAAAAGCAACACGGAGAAATCCACCCTCTGAAACTGAGGGACATGGGCAAAAGAAGCTAGCTCAGGTTGCAACCTTTAAGCAGAAAAAAAACACAAGGGCGTGCAGACCTGGCAAAAAAGCCACAGTGAGAAATCTACCCTCTGAAACCGACGAAGATGGACAACAGAGGCTAGCTCAGGTGGCAATTTTTCAGGAAAAATAAAAGGAAGTGCGTGGAGACCTGGGGAAAAAGCAACACGGAGAAATCTACCCTCTAGAACTGAGAAAGAAGCGCAACAGAGGCTAGCTCAGGTGGCAATCTTTAAGCAAAAAAAATAAGATAAAAAAATACAATGGCGAGGAGACCCGGTGAAAAAGCAACCCTGAAAAAGGTACCCTCTGAAACTGAGGAAGCAGGGCAACAGTGCCTAGCTCAGGTGACAATCTTTAAGCAAAAGAAACACACAAGGGCGTGGGGAGCTGGCGAAAAGGCAACACTGAGAAATCCACCCTCTGAAACGGACGAAGATGGGCAACAGAGGCTAGCTCAGGTGGCAATCTTTAAGCAAAAGAAACACACAAGGGCGTGGAGACCTGGGGAAAAAGCAACACGGAGAAATCCACCCTCTGAAACTGAGGAAGATGGGCAAGAGAGGCTACCTCAGGTGGCAATCCTTAAGCAAAAACAAAGCACAAAGGCGTGGAGCCCTGGGGACAAAGCAACCCTGAAATATCTACCCTCTGAAACTGAGGAACATGGGCAAGAGAGGCTAGCTCAGGTGGCACTCGTTAAGCAAAAACAAAACACAAAGGCGTGGAGACCTGGGGAAAAAGCAACCCTGAAATATCTACCCTCTGAAACTGAGGAAGATGGGCAAGAGAGGCTGGCTTCAGGTGGCAATCTTTAAGCAAAAGAAACACACAAGGGCGTGGAGGCCTGGGGAAAAAGCAACACGGAGAAATCCACCCTCTGAAACTGAGGGACATGGGCAAAAGAAGCTAGCTCAGGTTCTGCAACCTTTAAGCAGAAAAAAAACACAAGGGCGTGCAGACCTGGCAAAAAAGCAACAGTGAGAAATCTACCCTCTGAAACCGACGAAGATGGACAACAGAGGCTAGCTCAGGTGGCAATTTTTAAGGAAAAATAAAAGGAAGTGCGTGGAGACCTGGGGAAAAAGCAACACGGAGAAATCTACCCTCTAGAACTGAGAAAGAAGCGCAACAGAGGCTAGCTCAGGTGGCAATCTTTAAGCAAAAAAAATAAGATAAAAAAATACAATGGCGAGGAGACCCGGTGAAAAAGCAACCCTGAAAAAGGTACCCTCTGAAACTGAGGAAGCAGGGCAACAGTGCCTAGCTCAGGTGACAATCTTTAAGCAAAAGAAACACACAAGGGCGTGGGGAGCTGGTGAAAAGGCAACACTGAGAAATCCACCCTCTGAAACGGACGAAGATGGGCAACAGAGGCTACCTCAGGTGGCAATCGTTAAGCCAAAGAAACACACAAGGGTGTGGAGACCTGGGGAAAAAGCAACACGGAGAAATCCACCCTCTGAAACTGAGGAACATGGGCAAAAGAAGCTAGCTCAGGTTGCAGCCTTCAAGCAGGAAAAAAAAAGACGCAAGGGCGTGGAGAGCTGGCGAAAAAGCAACACTGAGAAATCTACCCTCTGAAACCGAAGAAGATGGGCAACAGAGGCTAGCTCAGGTGGCAATCTTTAAGCAAAAAATAAAAAATAAAAAAATACAATGGCGAGGAGACCCGGTCAAAAAGCAACCCTGAAAAAGGTACCCTCTGAAACTGAGGAAGCAGCGCAACAGTGCCTAGCTCAGGTGACAATCTTTAAGCAAAAAAAAAAAACAAAAAACAAAAAACAAAAAACAAAACCCACAATGGAGTGGAGACCCGGGGGAAATCAACACTGAAAAATACAAAAAGAATGGAAGACCAATAGACAGAGCAGGCACTTTCACCTGGGGTGGAGGAGGTAGGCATGGATGACCGATAAGCGCATGAAAAGATGTGAGCTGTTCCCTGGAAAAGCAAGTGAGAAAATTAGAGGGAGACATTGTGGGGACACATGGGTGAGACTGCCTTCTTCCAAATACCGGAACAGGATCAAACTGCTAGTCAGGTCGCGGAGAAGCCAAGTCAGTCACTCACGCCTCACTGGTGGTGAAGGGAAACGGTATGGCCTCTGTGAAAAAGGGCGTGGCGGGTTCCAAAACTGACACGCCGCGGAAACAACCACCGAAAGTGGCAACCTACATAAGCCTTTGGTGTATCTTGCCTCCTAAGAGCGTCTGTATGTAGCTGGAGCCTTGGGTCGTTAAGGCTTCCACAGTGATCTGTGGTGGGTGGGTGGGGGGGGGGGGGGCCTTGGGCCTTGGGGGTCTCCGCTGGACCTCCAGGAAGTCAGCTTTTGTGGAGTCCCGTGAGTCCTTCCAGGGAGGGAGGCATCCAACCCGAGGGTGGTCTGGAGGGCACCACTCCCACCACTCCCGGGGGCTGGGGCGGGGGGCGGGGTGGGGGCTGCGGCCACGTTCCTGTTCATTCACACAGAATCCGGGGCATGAATGTTCTTAGCAGCTCTGTTCCACACAGCCCCACACTGGAAACCACACAGACGTCCTGCGAGTCCCATCCCTTGCTCATGTCGCCGGGGCTCCGGAGGAGGGCCACTCTGTAAAAGCGGCCGCCAGATGGCGCCCAACGACCGGCGCGGAGGGGTCAGCGGGAGGGAACCGGGTCACCAGCCAGCGAGAGTGCACAGCCTGAGCCCACCGCCGGGTCAGGTCTCTCTCTGTCTCTGTCTCTGTCTCTGTCTCTGTCTCTCTCTGTCTCTGTCTCTGTCTCTGTCTCTCTCTGTCTCTCTCTCTCTCTCTTTCTCTCTGGGCCCGCTTGGGGCGGCCGGGAGGTCACCACGTGAGGCCCCAGGGTGTCCACCTCGGAGCTCCCAGGCAGCACAGGGCAACCCTGGGCGCAGAAGGAGGTGTTGGAAAATCGGCGGGGAGGGGGGTGGGGTGGGTGGGCTTGCCAGGAAGGGGACAGACTCCCCACGTGACTTCTGGGCCGGGCCGGGCGCGGGGCTGCCGGCTGGCTGACGCGGACAGAGGTGGAAAAGTCCCCGGAGATGCCACGGGGCAGGCCGGGGCTGCCGGCCCCCGCTTCCCGGAGCGGCCCGAGCACTTCCCGGGCTCCCGGGAGGACTTAGAAAATCACGGCGGGGTGGGGGGTGGGGGTCGCTGTCAAACCGAAACCATGCACGTCATCAGAGAAGGACCGTGACGACGGAGGAATTGTCCGCAGTCTGTCAGGAATTGTGTGCAGCCTGTCACTTCCGGCCCAGAGGGTCTCTCTAAGGCAGACGGACAGACAGAGCCCACAAGTCGTAGAGGAAAGGACCGAGCCGCTTGGCCGCGGAAAAGTTTACAACACAAAACAGGTCTCCCTCCGCACGGGGCCACAGCAAAGCCCAAAGACGACACACGGGGGGGAGCATGGGTGCAGATGCACGTGTGGTGATAAGAATATGGATTTCAGCAGGGCTTCCCGTCCTCATCAACAAGCAGAAGCACCCAAATGGTGGGGGTTGGGGGGCAGAGACCTCACAGCCATTCCCTCCACAAATCGAGTTCCCCGGGACATCCTCACAGCGCCGTGCTGTGAGTGTGTGTGGGTGTTTAAAATGGAGTAAATGTGGACGTGGAACTGCTCCGTGAAACCAAAATAACAACAGTCGTAGATCTTCTTTGGTCATTTAGAAAATTCTTTTTTTTTTTTTTTCCCCAGCGGTGCACGTATTTCCCTTCCAAAAAAGAAGAACGGGAAAGGAGATGTTAAAGGCAAGCAGAGAGAGGAAAACTGTTGCAAAACAAAAGCTGAGCTCCCGTCCGAGGGAGGCCTCCTCCATTGGAGGCCTAGGAAATCATTCTGACAAAATGGAGGATCTCTGTCTTTGGTGTCGATTCCCTCAGAGGTCAAGAGAAACATTTTCCAATGTCTTTATCAGGAGGAGACTAGAAGTTAGAGAAAAGTATCCTTTCGGGAGTGAGAAAAACAAATTCTGATTTTGCATCAGCTTCCCTCCGATCTTGAAACTCATTGACTTGATTCCATTCTGTCGACGGAAATAATCCGGAACCAATCTATCCGTGAAAATCGGGGTGCGTTTATTCTGAGCTAAAATGTGAGGACTGTGGCCCGGGGCCTTTCTTCCCGAAGGAAGAGAGGGTGCCCGGGAAGTGGGGTGTACAGAGTGCTTCTAGACCCCCAGAGAGGACGTTTCACATAGGATCGAAAGGTCCCTTGGATGATAGTCGCGAGACTGCTCTGTCGGCACAGCGATCGACAGACACTGCTGGGTGGCAGGTCTGTTGTCTGGGCCTGGGTGGTCACAGGGGAGCCGGATGGTCAAAGGTGAGCGCAACCATCCGCTCCTAGCCTAAGGAAAGATGCCTCTCCTTAAGGAAAGGCCCGAGCACGGGGAAGCTGCTCCTTTCCCTTAAGGGCATTGGTTCTTGCCGTAGGAAATGTGTAAAGCGGATCTACGATGCGATGCGTGCTCGACGGCCACGTCAGGCCCTTTTCGAAAAACACTGTCAGGCCGAATTAGGCCGACACCCAATGGCTTCCTCATAGACTCCCATAGATCCTATCGCTCGCCATTTCTATCTGTCCACTCGTTCCAATTTTAGGCCACTTGACCACGAACAGGCCTTTTTCTCAGATTATTTTCCCCGTGAAACTTTGATCACCTTTTCACAGACAAAACGATCTTTACTTTTTAGGCCCTCTTGCCTGAAGGCAGCCATCTCACTTTCCTTGAACACAAAGATGTTTCCCATATTCACTTTTAGTGGCTTTTTGTTTTGTTTTGTTTTGTTTTGAGGACGATGAGCCCTGAGCTAACTGCTGCCAATCCTCCTCTTTTTGCCGAGGAAGGCTGGCCCTGAGCTCACCTCCGTGCCCATCTTCCTCTATTTCATATGTGGGACGCCTACCACCACGTGGCTCGCCCAGCGGTGCCACGTCCACCCCCGGGATCCGAACTGGCGAACCCCGGGCCGGCGAAGCGGAACAGGCACACTTAACCAGCGCGCCACCGGGCCGGCCTAGTGGCTTTCATCGCATTTGTTAAGTAGATTTTTTAACCCTCACGAACCTTAATTTTGGTGAAAACTAAGAAGCCAGCAATTAGGAACTGTCCTTCCCATGAGCATTCCGTCGCTTGGCCAATGTCTAAACACTTGGCCACTTTTAGAAACATGGGATTTCATAGGTTTATCTTTTCCTTCGCTTTATTTGATTTCATCTCACTTTAGTTTTTGGGTGAGGAAGATCGGCCCTCACAGAGCTAACGCCTGTTGCCAATCTTCCGTTTTTGTTTTTTTTTTCCCCCCTCCCGATTTTTCTCCCCCAATCCCCCCCATGACATAGTTGTCTATCTTAGTTGAGGGCCCTTCCAGTTGTGGCATGTGGGACGCCGCCTCCACACGGCCCGACGAGCGGTGCCGTGTCCGTGCCGTGCCCGGGATCTGAACCGGCAAAACCCTGGGCCGCCGAAGGGGAGCTTGTGAACTTAACCACTCGGCCACGGGGCCGCCCCTGTCCGTGGACTTTTTTATCACCTGATTTCACCTCGCAAAACTTCAAAGCTTCAAGTTATCAGAGAGGTTTGGGAAGTTGTTTTTATTAATTTAATTAATTTATTTTTCGAGGAAGACGAGCCCCGAGCTGACACCTGCTGCCAATTCTCCTCTTTTTGCCCCGGGAGAGTGATCCCGAGCTAACATCCGTGCCCATCCCCCTCCCCTTGATAGGCGGGACGCTGACCACAGCGTGGCTCGCCAAGCGGCGCCACGTCCGCACCCTGGATCCGAACCTGCGAACCCCTGGCTGACAAAACGGAACGTGCGAACTTAACCGCTGTGCCGCCGGGCTGGCCCTTCGGGAAGTTATTTTCAGGACACGGGCCATAAACTAGAATCACCGCTACAGGTTTATCGGAGCGACATCAGCGTTCGTGGTGGATTGAGTCGTCCCCTCTGTCTCTCCCCTCCAGGGCACAACCAAAGGGACGTCTATCGACCCACCCACCAAGGATTCCCCCCCCCCCCCCCCCGCACGGCACAGCAGGATGCCTGAGAGATCCACGCAGCCCTACAGCGGCAAGTCACATTCGCACAGTCAAAATTCAATGGCAGAGACAAAACGTTAAGGTCAGTGAGAGGGAAGAGAATAACCGGCCCAGGAGCAACGGTGTGAAGAACACGGAGAAGACGGGTCCTAGACGCCGGGGTCCCCGGAGCAGCGATTTCATCAGAGGCCCGCAAACGTCCACGATCTCCACACCACGTTTATGGCCGACTGCGTGCGTGGGTCCTTTGGAATCGACCAGGCTACCGTCCGGGCCACTTTGGGACATCGTGTCCAGCTGCCCCGAGCGGTGGAGCTGTCGTTCAAGTGTAAGATGGGGCCCGTCCGGGGAGAGAATGGGGACGGGGAAAGGGAGGCCGCGGGAAGTCACAGAGTCTGAGGTGTTCGGGGGAGACTGACTCTTCTGAAGTGGAGGTGGTAGAAGGAGAGCAGCAGGATTTTTGGATTTTTGTTCCCTCTGTTAGGTATCTGGGTCCGGAGGAGAGTGGGGCGGGGGGGGGGGCGGGTGGTGGTGGTGGTGGTGGGTGTGAGGCTGAGGCGGGGCTGGTGTTTCCTTTCCGAGTCAGGTGGAAGAGCTCCTCCAGTGGAGGTTTTTAGACAAGGGGTCTGGTCTGGCAGGATGGGAGGTTGCGGGTTGAGCCACAGGGGAATCTGTCGTAGCTCAGACTCGGGCCTTTGAAGAAATAGACAGAGAGAGGAGTTTTGCTCTGTCTGTCACCGCAGCCGGCACCTCAGGAGCAACAACAGGAGGCTTCCCGAATGAGTGAAGGGGCAGGAGCCAGCGTGCCCCGTGCCTCTCTCAGCCCTGCGCCGGCAGGGAAGGAAGCAGGCAGGCAGGCCTCAGGGCTACTCCCGTCCTACTGCCCGGTGGTCCCTGTCCCGGCCCCGCCCCCACTCTCCCCCTGACCCTCACCGCTCCCCAGCCCTCTTCTCAGCCAGAGAGGCGATGGGGGGGGGGCGGTGCGGTCCCAGAACAAGTTTCCTCTCATCCGCCATCATCTTGCCACCCTGACGACTTGGCCTAAGATCCGGCCTAGGCTGTACCCTGAGATCCGGCCTAGGCTGTACCCGTGTGTGGTTTTCCTGTGGACAAGGGGGCCGGTTCACCATTTCGGAAGAAACCCCTAGCCTTCCACTGCCGAGTCGCCAGCCTGGGAGGGGGGAGGGGGGAGGGGGGAGGGGAGGTCAGGCCCATTCATTCCGATGGGCCTGGCGTCAGGGCTTCATTCAAGTGCAGGAAGCTCTCTCCCATGGCCTCGGGCTTTTTTCCATTGAACGGCTTTCTTCAATTCCCCCACCCTTAGGCCGCAGTCCACCAAGGGCCGGGAGGCAGGGAGGGAAGATGTTGGGGCAGGGTGGCTGTCTGAGAAACTCGCCTCATCTGGGGCAGAAAGAGTGCCCCCCTCCTTTCTCTAACCCTACTAGACTGCTTGAGGATCACGGACGGTTTGGCTCATCGATGAGCCCTGCGTTATGGGCCCGGCAAGCAAACTCCTAACGGGCAACCCGCCGCTCTAGGCGTGTGTGGGTTTTTTGATCTTTCACCTTCAAGTTCGCACGACATCGGTCCGTGTCCCCCGCCCCGGCTTCCCATGGGAAATCCTCCGTCTCTTTCCACAGACTCACTGGCGACTTCACACAGTGCCTGCCTCCTCCTCCTTAGGAAGGAAGGAAGGAAGGAAGGAAGGAAGGAAGGGAGGAAGGAAGGAAGGAAGGAAGGGAGGGGCTGACCCCGTGGCCGAGCGGTTGAGTTTGCACGCTCCGCTTCAGCGGCCCGGGGCTTGGAAGGTTCGGATCCTGGGCTCGGACACGGCACCGCTCATCAAACCACGCTGAGGTGGCGTCCCACACGGCAGAACCAGAGGGACCCTCAAAGAGAATATAGAACTAGGTACTGGGGTGCTCTGGGGAGAAGAAGAAGAAGGAGGAGGAATAAAAAGAAAAGAAAAGATTGGCAATGAGCTCGGGTGCCAGTCTTTAAAAAAAAAAAAAAAAAAAGAGGAAGAAAGATGGACAAACAGGAACGAATCCCACTGACGGCACCTCCAAATGGTGGGGGGCAGGGGGGTGGGGGGGGTGGGGAGTGGCATCATCGGGCCAAGGGTGACTCTAAGCGTGATCCCGCGGTTGTGTTATTTGACATTTTATCGAATCGATTTATTATTTTATTTTTGAGGAAGATGAGCCCTGAGCGAACATCTGCCACCAATCCTCCTCTGTCGGCCGAGGAAGACTGGCCCTGAGCTGACATCCGTGCCCATCCCCCTCTACTTTCCAGGTGGGACGCCTGCCACAGCGTGGCTCGCCAAGCGGTGCCGGGTCCTGCGCCCGGGATCCGGACCGGCGAACCCGGGGCCGGCGGAGCAGAACGTGCGAACTTCACCGCCGCGCCACCGGGCCGGCCCCCGGAGTTGTTTTGAAAATCCAGTAAGGGGCTGGCCCCGTGGCCGAGTGGTTAAGTTCGCGCGCTCCGCTGCAGGCAGCCCAGTGTTTCATCGGTTTGTTCGGATCCCGGGCGCGGACACGGCACTGCTCATCAAACCACGCTGAGGCGGCGTCCCACATACCACCGCTAGAAGGACCCACCGCGAAGAACACACAACTACGTACCGGGGGGCTTTGGGGAGAAAAAGGAAAGACAAAAAATAAAATCTTCCAAACTCCAATAAAACTTTGAGTGAAGACGACGAGGAGGATGCGAAACGTATCTCACGCCTCCGAGCCGAGCCGTCCGTTTAGGTTTAGGAAGGGGGACGAGGACCCTTTGTAAGCGACATCCCTTTTTAAGCACCATTCTAAACCACAGAACAGAACTCCCTCTCCTCGACCCGGAGCGAGGAGGTTCCTGGGTGTGTCAGAGAGGGTCACGTCCTCTGCAGCACGAACGAACCGCCAGGGTTCGGCCACGGGAAAGAATTTCTTCCTCTCCAGGGGGACTAAAAGTCACCGACGGCAGCGGGCGTAGGTGCTATCCTTCCCGTCCAGGAAAGGCAGGGAGAACTTCAGCCGTGAAGAGAAGGAGGTCTTCCTCACTCCCCGTTTTGGGAGGGCCCCTTTGGCAGGGGAGTTTTGTCTCCTGATTTCAAGTCAGGAAGAAAAGGGAGAGAGAGAGAGAGAGAGAGAGAGAGAGAGAGAGTGTGTGTCCTTCTCGTGCCAGGTCGGTCTGAGGGGGACCTCCTCTGGTTTCCTCCCTTCCCAGGGAACGCCGTTCGCTCCTTCTTCTAGAAAAAGCTCCCAAAGCACCACCGCCCAGGATGGTCGACCTACGCCCATCGTCCCTCCTTTCCCAATCATTTCTACCGCGACAGAGGGACAGAGGCCCCTGCCCCATCCCCATCCCCACCCCCACCCCCATCGCCTGCCTCCTTGATGGCCAAAGGAGCTGCCTCTGAGAATGGAACGGGGCTTGGAAACCTTCTAGAGGGGTGACTCTCACCTGCCTGCCTGCTGGGAAAAGCACCACGCTGTCCATCGGACTGCTCTTTTGGGCAAACGTAGGCGTGCCACATAGCGATCGACAGCTATGGCGGGGGGGGGGGGGGGGGCGGGGTGGCGTGGTGGTGCCCAGGATCCACGACACGTGACGGCTGCGGAGCACGACAGCCCTAAGACCTTGAGGGAGACGGGGTGGCGCGTGAATCCTTTCGGAACGAGAACGACAGGAAACGCTGACGGGGACGTGTTCTCCTCTCGAGAACACACCAACGCCTCGCACGGTGTCTGACCCGGGGTGCCTCTGACTTTTGTCATCAGAGACGATCCTCTCGACCGCCCCTCACGCTTTGGGGAAAAGGGGAGAGGGACTCGGTAGCACGGGAAAAGCCATCCATCCGCCCTTCCTTTCCGTCTTCACGGCTCCTTCTCGTGGAAAACGAGGAAGCCGTCCGGAGGAACGGAACACTGACCCGGGCCAAAGCGTGGCCCAGCCTGAGCCTCCAAAACCTTCTGCTAAGTGAGAGGTGCCAGACATCCAAGGCGACCTACGTTGCGATTCCACACAGAGGAGAGAGCTAGAACGGTCCAACCCTAGAGGGCGACAGCAGATGGCGGCGGCGGCGGCGGCGGCAGCGGTGGTGGTGATCGTGGTGGGGCAGATCCGGGAGTGGGGCCGTTTTTTCTTTCGGGGGGAGGGGATGGAAACGGAAACCTTCTGGAAATAGATAGCCATGACGGATGCGCCACCTTGGGGAGAGAGACTCCCGAAGGCCACTGGCTTGTGCCCCGTGGAAAGGATGGATTCGGTGGGATGGGAATTCTACCTCCGTGTAGAGCGTGTGGTAAACCACGAGGTAGGTGGGTGGGTGGCCTCCCTGCCTCGCCTCCACCTAGACGTCCACACACAGAGACCGACGAGGGAGGGAGGGAGGGAGGGAGAGAGACAAGACTGACAGAGGCCGAGGCCGAGGCCGAGGCAGTGAGCGAGTAAGTGATCGACCCTGGCCATAGGGATTCCTCAGAGGGCGTCTCTTGGCTCCCCAAACGAAGAATGTGTGTGGAGATCGAGAAAGATCACCGACCTAGGAGAACCAGCAAGACTTCCTCACCCGCCAGAGAGCCGCTGGGCCCCTGCCGTCCCTGCCACCGCCACCCCTACCCCTCGCCTTTGGCAGCGACGCCAACGAAAGGCAGGCAGACGAGTGGGAGAGTCGTGTGGTGGTGTCCCCCAAGGAAGGTGGGTCCATGCCGACGAGTGGTCGTCGGCGTGTGGAAAAGCCAGAGGCGGGCTGACTAGAAGGAGGGCGTCCTGGAGGAAGGGGCCAGGGTGTGAGGGAGAGAGGCCTGTTCCTCTTCCCCTGTCGGTCCCAAGTCAGGGGCCCAAAGGAGGAAAGCTGTCCGTTCCTTTCCGACTCGGACGGTTCGGGCGGAACCGACCGATCCCCGCGGCGGCGCAGTCGGGGCTTTCTGGACCAGAACCCCTCTCTCTGTCGCCTTTCGACCACACGCACGCTTTAGAGGCCAAGGGAAAATGGATCGGGTCTCTCTGTCTCTCTCCCTAGAAAACAAGGGGCCGGGGGCCGAGCCCGTGGACGAACGGTCAAGTAGCGCCCCCCACCCCGGCCCCCGGCTTCGACGGCCCAGGTTTTCACCGGTTCGGATCCTGGGCGCAGCCCCAGACCCAGCATCGCCCTTCAAGCCACGCCGAGGCGGCGTCCCACATGGCAGAAACGCGAAAGACCTACCACTGGAACCTACAACTATGGACGGGACGGGACGGGACGGGGCGGGGCGGGGCGGGGCGGGGCGGGGGTGGGGGGGGCGGCTTTGGGGAGCAGGAAGAAAGAAAAAATAAAAGAAACACAAGGACGGTCATCGCGATAGTTCTTTCCACTTCCATCCATATGTTAACAGGACCCAAGTTTCCCGACCTCCATTTGGATGTATGTTAACTAAATGGAGAAGCTATTCAAAGGACTCCTCTAAAGAAGTCCACGTTCTTCTTTCTAAATGATAATGAAAATCATTGTCACCACCGCTCTTCCGACCCTCCATGTCCAGACGGCCTCCCGCCCCTCCCCTATCCCCAACTCCCGCCCCGCCCCGCGCCGACCCCCGACCCCGGCATTCTCCACGCCCACCTTTCCCTCTCCACTCCTACCCCCCCCCCCCGTCCCCCGCCGCCCGGGACACCGCACCCCGCGCCCCCCCCCCCCAATCCAGGCCGGGCCACCTGGTCGACCTCCTCGAACACTATATAAGAGGATGCCGGGCAGCAGGTGGCGCCCGACAAGCGGCCTCCTCACCGGCCGGACGGATCAGCCTCGCGGGGGCGGGCGATGGGGAGGCGTTCGTCCAGGTCAGGTCAGGTCGGGGGAGGGAGGATGCCGCGCCGGCCGGCCTGGTGCGTGGCCTGGTCCCGATCCACCCCGCGTCTCGTTTCTCGGGCCGGGACGAGTACAGGCGGGGAGGCCGACTCGGTCACGGAAAGCGGCCTTGGGGAGGTTTTGGCGAACGTCCCTGTCCCGGGGCCGTCTGCCGACTAGGGGACGGAGTCCTCCTCCATGCTCCTTCTCGCCCCCAGTCGGGCGGGTTGTGGGTCGCGCGGTCGACTTGGCCATTTCCCCGGAGGCATCCTGCCTGCCGGGGCTCCCTCCCTCGGGCCGGTGCGAGCGGTCCTCGGGCGGCCCGGGAATTTGGGCCGCAGCGAACGAACGAACGAAGCCCGTCCCTCCTGCGTCGGCACCGATGAGACACAGCCCTGGTGGATGGAGCCGCTTTCCTCGGGTTTCCTTTTGCTTTCGGCCGCTGCTGCCACCAAACCTCCCTAAACGATAGGAATGAAAACGGGAACCGTTGGCATAATAAAAGCGTTTTGGTTGGCGTGTTTCTTGGCTTTTGGGGACTCGAGAGGTATGATGGATGATCTCCGATTGACGTTGGGAAGGTCTATTTCATCCCAGTCGCACGAACCCCGAAAACGTGGCGGCTGGACGAGGGAGGGAGGGAGGGAGGGAGGGAGGGAGGGAGGGAGGGAGGCCAACCACGG